>NW_012130074.1:3709828-3725858 GCF_000143395.1 Atta cephalotes
CACACACACACACACACACACACACACACACACACACACACACACACACACACACACACACAAGTATAATACATGCATATATACGCGCGGGAAATTGTTTCTTCTGAACAGAAATGTCAACCATTTTTTTATATTCCAAGTTGGATAAATTATGAATAATTCATTATTAACATTTATACGCGCTATTTAATATCAATCGGACTTTTTTTACATATGATTTTTCACGCAATAAATACAATTATTGCTTAATGCAGTCGCGGCTATGATCTTCTTACCGACATATCAATCTTTTCATCAAATTGCTTAAGTACTTGTCATATGAATATAGTCTAGCGCAAGAGTGCACATCTTTACACGTCGTTGTAAATTGTCGGCGTAAATATCATCACGGTGTACATAGTTGTGCCGGTGCGGCAGCAACGATGTGCTTATTAAATTCTCGTCATAAATCTTTATTAAGTTTCCCGGAAACTTGCGCGACGGTAATTTCTTCCTGTACCTATGTCGACGCTTTCGAGAGGGGCGATTCGGAAAGTCAGTAGCGTCTTAGTGGATAGTCGGTTGCAAGAGGGGTTGACAAAGTCCTTTAACAATCGCTTGATCTACTGAGGTAAGAGTCCGTGTTGATGGAGAGAGGGGTGAGATAAAGGGGAATAGTAAGGACCACCCGGGCTTCGAGAGTTCTCGTGAAATCTTGGCAAAGCTACTGATTACGGATACACTCCATTATGCGCGCACACAACTCATCCAGTCAATTCCTCGTCAGCTTAAACTCCACCGTCCCTCTGTTTACTCCTTTGATTACATTCAAATAACAATTACCAATAATTACCGGAAGCGAAAGGGAACGGTTGTCCGATTTATCTACTTTTGCTCTTCTCTGTTTTCAGGTATTAAAAATTATTATATAATTATTATATAAAATTATTATATAATTAATTTAAGAGCTATCCGGAAAGATGATTTAAATAGGAAAACGTAAAAGGATTTTATCCATAATTCATACACTACAGATTTTAATTCGAGAGATTTTTTTGAATCTAGACAATTATGTCAATCCTGATTGAATATAAAGCTATAAATATTAATATTTATATGATTAATCTTATTTTGATTTATATTTATTAATGTTTAGCTCGATATTTTAATTAATCGATGTTTTTTTATAGTTGAGAAAAAACATAATCCGTATTATCTTTAATAATCATAATAAAACGTTAAAAATCTTGGTAATTTTATTTAAATTGGTTAAAATAAGATTTAATTATTTTCTAAATATATATTTAAAATCCTGCGGAGAGGAAAGAAAAGAAATATTTTTTATTCTTAAAATAATTTAGAAGCTAAATTATTTAAATAATATTATTTAATAAATTAAAAGCATTCAATAGACAAATTATTACAAAAAACGTCAATATTTCCTGGACAGTGATTAACATAGTCATTAATGAAACTTTTTTGGGAATGTTGGTCCCAATGTTTATTATAAATTTACTTTTAAGATATAATATATATCTTATAATATTTAAAAAAATAAATAATAATTCACGCCCGTATTCACAATATATACTCTACAATATATACCATAACAGACATCATATATTATTATAAAAAACATGTTGTAAACTGAAATAATATATACAAATTTTTCTTTTTCTTATAAATAAAAATCAGCTGATTTTGATTTTTTAAAAAATTTGTTAATTTCTATCAATATGATTTATTAAAATTCTATTTTATTTTATGTCTCTATTATGTCTCTATTATCTCGTGATATCAAATCACGAAATATGTCTCGTGTTTTATCGCGAGATACCCACGTTGCATCAGAATATATATACGGCCGGATATAACATGTCTAGCGGCCAATAGTGTGTACGTCGTGCGTGACGGCAAGCGACAGTGAATGGTCGTCGACCACCATGGGAAGGATGTGGTTAGCCCCACCAGTTTCGTGTTTCGCGTGAAGGTGAAACTTTGGGTCTCGTATGCACACACGATTGTAAAATTAACATGTAGAGGTAACAAGATGCGCGCTTCATCTATCGCTTTCTTTCGGATGTGCCTGCAGAACGCATTATGAATTACGATTGTTTGAGAAAATTTGAAATTCTCGCCGAAGATCCAATGATTTAGCAGCCGTCGATAAATCAATTCGCGCATTTGTTAACAAGAATAATACGTCAAATGTATTATTCAGATATGATAAACGATTGCAGTGGGAGTAAATTACGTGTCGTGAATCCTAAAGTCAATGCATCCTCCCCAATAATAACGAATGCAGAAAATTTGTAAAAAGAAGATTTTGTATATACGTGTAGCGATGTATAATAATAAAAAAATTTAAAAAGTCTTCAAAATGTCCATTAAATTGAACATTTATTATGGAATCTAATAGACACGTTTCCTTTTAGAGTCTGTCTAGAGCATGTCTTTTAGTATCGTAAAGCTTCCAGTTTCTTGTCTCTATCATGCTAGTGTACAATTACCTCGAGTGGTCCAAACGCAAGTAAAACGATAGCTGGAGAAAAAGTCTGCACATTGATGATCTCGGTTGAATTTACTAAATAAAAATAGTCTCAAAAGTAATGTTCATTATTTGCACTTTAAATGTAGTAACAAAATCAGACCTTTTTGTTAAAAATTATTAGAGAAGAATAATTAAAAGAAAATTTAATGAGACACAAAATATAAAAACAAATTCTTTTCTAAAATTGCTTTTTGTTTTATATTATATTATCAAAAAAAAATGAATATAGTTAAATTATCTTTTCAATTGAATTTGAATTTTTTTCAATAAAGTAGGAGATATACGTAAAAGAGGATAAATAAGCAATAATTATACTTCGTACACAGACAAAGAAATATAATTTAAATATTAATTTAATAACGAAATATTAATTTTATATTGATATATGTCTCTCTGATCCAAGTCGTCAACTTTAAACTTTATTAATTCTTTATCTATTAAATCTAAAAATCTATTGTCTATAAAATCTACCATTTCAGCCTCAATCTTTTTGCGGAGAATTCACTTTGATACATAACTCTGAAAATAAAGGTGGTAATGTACGGTAGCGAACTTGCTGTCTCGTAAATAATTCGCATTTGATATGCAAGGGAGAAAGAAAAAGTATCGTAGTGTCTGATCCGGATAGGAAATATGTGACGCGATATGGACGAAATACGGCACCTGGGAGGAGACCGTTCGTGTCTATCCGTTGTCCATGTCGCGACATAAGAGAGAAAGAAGAAACCCAACCGCGCGCCTCAGCTCTGAGAAAAACTGGTTCTGGTAGAACCTGCCGAGGCTCACACGAGATCCCACGGATGTATTCGAGAGCAGATCGCGCGACAGACGTCTCGAAACTGCGAGAAGGAGAGATCAAATTCGGCTATCCGATGTAATTCATCGTTAACGATACGCGAGGATGAATATAACTTTCTTCGATTTGAAAGATCGCTCGGAATGAATTTCTTTTCATTTGTTCAAATCTATTTAGCTTTTTTATATGGAAATTGCATTGGTCATGTCTAAGTGTATTGTAAAATAGCATTAATTGTTTCTAAACATATATGTATATGTCTGTGTATGTATATAATATATATATTATATTATACATAAATAATCAATTTATTTCTAGAATTTATTTATTTCTAGAATTTTTATACGAAAAGAATGATTAATTAAAATACCTAAAAAAATTTAGCTAAATACAGATCTAAAAATAATTTGTTATTGGACTATCAAAATAATTAAAAATAATTATGTATAAGAATTTCAAGCATGATAAGAATTTCAAGCATGATGCTGCAAAAGGTTTTGACAATCTAGTAATCAGTTTAAGTGTCGTATATAATTATAAAAATTATATATAATTACTATGTATAATTATTTTAGTAGTCCAACAAAATTATTTTTAGATCTGAAGCTAGCTAAATTTTTAGATGCTTTAGCAAAATCATTTTTTTCGTATATTAAAATTAAATACATCTTTTTGTAAATTTTATAAATCTCTCTCTCTCTCTCTCTCTCTCTCTCTTTTTCTCACTATATATTTTTATAACATTTAAAATATTAAAAACTTTTTCTTCTATCAAAGCGATTCTTTCTCTCTCTTCTTCTTTAAATAAAGATATAAAAATTAAATGTTTATTGCAGCTTTATAATTTTTAATATCTAATAACTGAAATTTAGTCTTGAAGAACATTTTAAACTTCGAGGACAATGTTAAACGTGTTGCGGCGAAACTCGAAAGTATCTGAATTGCAAAGTATTGTAACTTATGCTTAGACTACCGCGTAAATTATTCGGATCCTTGCTTATTATCATTTACTTCGAGAAAAAGTTTTCTCGTTGAAGTTTTCTCGTTGAAGCACTTCTCTGCTTTGTGTTGTAATCAATGAAACATTGGGACGCAGAAGTCAAGTCCTCGCAATCGATGCGTAATATGTGTATTTTTGTCTCAATCGATTCTCGACCACTTCGTTCGACGTTGGAAACATGAAATTCACGTCTCAACATAATATTAAATTTCCGCCTACAACCGCCCCCGCTGTGGAAAATTTCATTTTGATAATAAAGGTACGTCCATATATACACTTGGGATTATTATACATCCAGTGCATTTATATTAGTGAAGACGTCTCGTGATTCAGTGACTTTTTGCAAAAAAATGAAAAAATGAATCTGTATAAATTAAAAATAATTATTTACGAAAAGCGTAATTATAGACGATGGAAATTTACAACGTCGAGTGCACGCGGTTAGACGTGCAGGGTACTCGCAAAAAAACAACACGCCTGCAGTTCGCCACAAAATTGCACTGTAATTGCCATCAATTTATTAATTTGCAAGCGCAACATGCTTTAACTACGTGCTGCGGGTCTTTCGTTGAATTAATATCCAGAGATATCCTGGTAAAATTTTGCACACTACCCTCCCATAAACGTGTACAAACGTGTATAAATAATCGCTTGGCCATTGCCTAGTTGCACGAGTAGATGTTGACGTTCTATTTACATATTGTTGCTTGTTCGATTACTCACTGTGACACGAGATTTTGGATTATTAGGCTGCGTCACGTCATAACTTTGCGCACGTTTCGAGAATTCTGCTGGGAAAACACAGATTCGGTGTAACTTATATAAATTGGCAGGAAACCTGTTTAAGAATGTCGATATATTACATAAAAAGGACTCGAATTGAATATTAAACAGTAGCAATAAATAGCGGTCTCTCCCGCAATTTCTTGAAAAAACTGAAATCGGATTAATCAGAGCATTTATCATTAAAATTAATGTCAGATAGCTGTAGCAAATAATGACCTCAGTCAAAATTCTCCCTAAGGAGAACTGGGTTCAACTCGGCCATGATATTTATTATTAAACTAATATTGAGAATTCTAGGCTGTTCTAGATATTTCTTAGATTTCATGTTGAAATATTAAAGCAAGAATACATCGACTGTCAGAATGCTTCGTGAAGGCAAAGAATATTTTCTGACAATGTGAAGAAAACATATAGCATATCAGAAAAAGAGAAAATGATACAAATCGTAATATTGATTGGCGGGTGTTAAATTAAAAATTGACTTGAATCGATTCGATCAGAGATATTCTCGATAGAATGGATATGAAAGAAATGGAGCAGTAAAAAGGAAAGCTTCAATATAATATAATGCACGTTTTTGCACATGTAATATTTCCTATTGAATCTCTTAAAACTCTTTTATTCCACTTTTACTTGATATATCTCATAAAACTATTATATTTAAATTACAATATGATTTAATAAGAATTTGCAAAGAAAAGTTTTAAGTTATAAAAAGTATATAATCAGATAATAAAATAATATGATATAAATTAATAAACATAATAAAAAATATTAACATTAAAAAGTATAATAAAAAGTATATTTCTTTTTTAACAAGTGGAGAAATATTTTTCCAAGGAGCTTGTGTATTAAGATTTGTTAAGCTAATCAAAATATTCTCGACCGCGATTAATTATAAGAAGTTCATTACAGAAGACATTTGTATTCTCTACTGGTTACTCAAAGTCGCAAAGATATTCTTACTTGTCGTTTTTTGCCCGCGCCATATTCTCCAAACTGCGAACCAACTGCAGGTTGGTGAGCTTTGTGAGAGACGATTCCTTTGGCAAATAGGCGGAACAGTGCCAGCTGTGTCTCCAAAAGATACTTCCGCTCACCCTTTCACGATTCTTCGATGACAACACTGCACCTTTCTCACTCATGTCACTGCCCGCAACAAGGTCCGTCTCGTACAACGCGTTTACACGTTTCTTTGTCCTATTGGTTCCATGGAACACGTGGAAAGCACAAATTTTACATCTTACGTGAGTCTTGTACGGCACGATATTTTATTTCGCAGCTCCACTCTATTTTCGTTCAAAAAAATTACGGCATGAAGTCTCGTTTATTTTACAGAAAGAAAATATTTATCTTCATTTATTAAGAAAATACTTGATTGAGCATTGTCAGTTTATTAATAAAATATTCGTTAATAAGTCTGTTAAAAGATAAAAATCTTTTTTTATAAATATCTTTTAATAAAATAATAAACTGAAAAACTGGATTACGGTGTACATATATATATATGATATATAAGCAATCGTGTGTACATAATTTAAATTTTGAACGATTATTTATATTTATTGATAGCAAAATAACGTGATATCACTGAAAGCCGAGTCGCTGAACGGACACAAATTTTTGCGAAATATATGAAATTTCTGGGATTGATGAAATTCCTGCAATGGATGAAACATTCTGCGAACGAGTAAAGCTGGCGTCGATCGATCGGAGATACTCCGGTGATAATTGAAGAGAGTTAAATTAAGAGAGTTTGATTCGAAGAAGAATCGACAGCTAAATAATCCATGGAATTTCTAGCCGCCGTCCAATGGCGATTACTATTTCGCTCAAATAAATCTTAATGAAGCTATTAATTGAATGTTCATCAATTTTCCTTCATACATTGGCTACATGCGAAAGAGAATTTGATAATTGTAGGATATTAGCAAAAGATGAGTAGATACGTTTTGCATGTGAACACATATTTGAAGAATCAATAACAAACAAGTAATTATGCAAAGTGAAAACATCATAATGCCCGGAAGACATTTTTTTTCAAACTGGATATATATTCGATGAGAACAGGTATGTAATATCTACATATTTTACGTGAAGCACATGGATAAAAGTTATTGGCATATTATCCACAAGAATGTAACATATCATGAATGACGTGTCATAAAAATATCAAAATTTCAGCGTGAATTGCAGAGAATTTTATTCACAATTCCATCTATCTTGATTACTATTTTCTAGTTTCATTGCTATTAAATTTTATCAGTAATTCTACGACTATATATATTAAAATTTATATAAAGTATCAACGTAGAATTCATATTGAAATTTTGAGAATATTTTATTACGATTTGACATTAAAATCACAATGATACATTCATTGGATATTATCTAATGAATTGAATATCCAATAAATTTTTGTCGTACGTTTGTTACGTAGTTCACATAAAATATGTGAATTCTAAGTAGACAGAAATCTGTTCTCGGGTATATGATTTTTGAAAGATTTTTACGCTGTCGGCATTAATACGGAAGTAGAATTACCGAAGTAATCGCTGAGGTAAGAGCGCGCTAGATTACTAAAGTCACACAGGGAGAGTTCGAGGCGACCTCGGAGATAGACTTCCTGGCTGTGTCTCGCTTAATTAAGCCAATAATTCATGCCGCACGGTAAACGAGGATCGCACGGCGCAATGTGTCGCGAGAACTTAGATTTCGCGATGTCTTTGCGACTTATCTCGCGTTGAATCCAACTCGAATCCCCCTTCCTTTTCCGAGGGAAAAGGAAAGATTCTCGGGACTTCCACGTGAGCGGAAGAAACCGGCGAAGATCTACAGATCGACGAAGGTGAGCAGGTTGCCGGCGAGAATTCCCCGTTGTGTTCCCTGGGGGGTCGATTAATCGTGGTTTTATAATTTTATTGTCATGGTTACATAAGAATTATCGTTGCACCGTGAGAGCGACTTCCGGTCTGGCGGAAACCGATGCTTTTGTATTTGTTTACCGTTTTGTTTGTTATAATGCAAATAAATTATTGATGCGTTATTATTTTTGCTGCGTTATTATTTTTCCCAATTGTATTCAATTATTAAACGAGGTATTGTGTTAAAAAATATAATTGCTATATTTTTGCATTATTAAAGAATTATTTTATTCTGAAATACCTTTTATTCTGAAATATCAGCCTTGTGATTATTTAATTGTTCCAAAACAGTCAATTGCTCGAATAATATTTCAGAAAGTGGAACATACGATTTAGATAAATGAATAGTCGAATATCAGTCTTACATAAAATCACAGAATAATCGATATGAAATTGTGAGATTCGTGGAATTTCTGTTCTAAATTTCATTGTAGAAAAATGATCAAGTTTATTCGAATAGAAGAATCGGTCTGTATTTCTTAGATCTGTTTTCTAACTATAAACTATAAACACTTTTGGAACTTAAAATAAGATATATTTGATATTTGATGAAAACGAGAAAAAAAAGAGTTTCCTAGTGCAGTTTAGTGCAAGAAATAAAAAACAAATTATTTTTTAACAAATCTTTAAATCGGACTGTGATAATATTACGTCATGTTATATCACTGATCGGCCAGTTACACTCAATGGATTATATAAAAATAATTTTAAGTATTGAAAGTCGACATATGCACGCATATATGCGCGCGCAGACTGACGAAACAATTTTTTCTTTTTTTTTAATTCTCACCGTTATCAATTATCAGTCGGGATGTGAGCTCAACAATGGCTATCAACGAGGCTATCGCAAAATTCTTTTCACAGAAATAGCGGACTATGAGGATGCCATTAGAGCCAGAAAGCGATAGATCGGAAATGAATTTGAAATTACTCCTCTCAATCCTTTTTCTCGGCGTCTTTTGTTCTTTGTTGGTGCTGTACGAATCGCGCGAATCGTCAGCTTCAAATCCGGCGACCCGGTGCAATTAACGAGAATGAGCGCGATGTAATTTCAAGCGTGGGTTTCGACGAAGGCCGGAAATGTCGGTGGGTGAGGAAAAATTGGCGCGCGCACGCGCTAAACGACGAACGGGAATTGCTCTCGCCCTTTGCCGTGCACCAAAATATTTTTACATCGCGCGGTGTAATTCGCATAAAAGTTGTTTTATTTCTATATGAATTTGCAGCCCGATATTACGTCGCAGCGTAGTAATTCAATAAACTCCTTTTGTCAAAATATTGCGCAAATTTAAAATACAAAAAAGACACCTACATGCATAAACAATATCGAGAAATTATCAAAGTTCTTTCGGATATATAATTTCGATGAAAGTGATTCTGTTTTTTTTTTTTTAAATCGTGGCGCTATCACGGCGTTCCTGTGTGATAAGGTACTGGAGAACCTTTCGTTTCAGGTCGCGGATGACGGACCATCTGTGTATCTGTTCATCGGTCGACACTGATCGATCCGTGACCGTCGCCGACAGGATTTCGCGCGGTGCTCGCGCAAGCCGGAAGCGGAACGGTGTCGCGAACGGTAAACGAGATGCGCGGGTGATTTCGTATTTCGGCAACAACCGATGATAACAACAAGGACGATGGCGACGGCAACGACGTGCTATCAGCTCGGCGGCACGCGGCGTACTGCTTCGTCGATTGCAGCGCCCTGGTAAGCCGGCGACGCGCCGCGCGTCCCGCGATGCGCCGCGCGTTGCACCTTCGGAATGATCGCGAGCCGGTTCGCCGACCGCCCGCTGCTACCTACCTACCTACCAACCTCCCTTTTCTTCTTGAAGAGGAGAAAAGGGAGGAAAGAAAGGTGGTATCCGCGCGAGAGGCAAACAGTCCGCTCTTACGGATCCAGCTCTCGTCCGCGCTTTTTGCTACGCGGATCGAGATCGGGTTTGCGCTCACGCGAACCGAATCGCGCGCTTAAACGTAACTCGTACACTGAAAAAAAGCTTGATAATATAGTTGTCAAACGTTGAGTGAAATAACATCAAATATTCGGACATAAAAAATAAGTTTACTTTCTTAAATTTTTTGATAAATATCCTAATAACACAGAGATTTTCTAAGGACGTCCTGTGGATGTATCAAATGAGCGCCTCATTATGTCCTACATACATTTATAGAACATCCAAATTCGGAGTCCTAAAGATGTCCATTCGTAATCCTTGGAACTATTCTATTACTTTTCATATACCACAGACCTCCAAGAAATGTCCTAAAGACATCTTAAGGATGTTTCTTGATAGAGTGCTGAATTTGCAAGATTGAAATATTTTACAAAATTTATTTATTATTATATTCATTAATTTTGTTAGTACAAGATGATACATGTCGCACTAAGTACGAAAATTTATAAGTACAAATCATTATGACATGTCTGAGCTTATATAAACTTGAACTTACATAAACAGAGACGTTGACTAAATTTTAAATACGAGAAACGACACTATTTAGCAGCAGAATATTAGAAAAATACAAAAATAGATCTCAAGGATTACTATAACGGATATCTTTAGAATTTCGAATATTAAGGAATATTAAGGAAATTTTTAGGCACTTATTTATTAAGGCAAAGGATCTAAAATTTTCATTATTATCTTATCATTATTATAGTGTCCTACATATATCCCATATATGTCCCAGGACATCTAAGATCTATTTAGGACTATCCTGAAAACGTTTTGTGCTGTTAGAGTAAACTACTAAATATTTACAAATTGTATAAAAATGTTCACATTTTTACCTTAGAAAAAGTTACATAATCGCTACCTCTAAGATATACTGAAAAAAGTCTAGCTACCCAATGTTGAGTGAAATAATGCCAATCAAGGTTTAGTTAAAAAATAATTTTACTTTCCTAAATATTTGATAAATACTTATTAAATTATTTCTTACTAATAAATAAATTTATTAAATAATATTTTATTTTAATATTTAGTAAGTATATTACCAAATACAGTAATATAATCAAACTGTTTAGTAATATTTAGTATTAATTATTTAAAAAAGTAAAACTATTTTTTGTTATATTAATTAAACATTCAATTGGCATTATTTCATTCAATATTTGGTAGTTATTATTAGACTCTTATTTCACTGTACCCCAGAGTCCAGGATAACGATTACGTATTTTTTCCTAAGACGGAAATGGAAAAAGTAAAAAAAGTAAAAGTTTTATCGTTGAAGATAAGAAAGTTTCTCACGTTTCCTCCTTAGGGAAAAAAATTATGTGATCGCTACTTTATGGCGCTTTACTTCTGCATATTTTGAGAATTCCAATCATTAATTTCAATCAATTTCGCTAATTTGCTGGGCGGTAAACGCAGCGGAAGGATGGACACAATAATCATAATCCTCCTGTGGGACTATTGATTAGTCATGAGGTATGCTCGATAATGACCTGATACGTTTATGAATTATACAATTCGCAAGAGATTGATGACGAGAGCATTGGCGTTCTTTGACGAACTTTCGAAGTTGCATGCTGGAACTTTTCAAAGAAATTCTCTCCTGATTTTTATCTACCGATTTGAAAATCATCATAAGCGTGGCGAACATCTTGATGATTGGAAAATCGAGAAAGTAGTACATCAGAATTGATATGCATGATCGATAAAAAAGATTCGTTTCTTTACGCTTGATTCCCACAGTGCGAACGATCCGATAATCGAGTTTTGGGAGGAAATGTCGCGACACGCGTGATGGGATTAGAGGCGGGAAAATTCGATTTGTTATTCCTCTCAGCTATCATTACTTTATGTTATAATATAAAAGATGATAGTTAGAATAACATGACAAAAGTTTCGATCTTATTGTTGGATAGTATTCATAGTCTTATATTTAAAATTGTCTACACAATTTTAAGATTATAATCACAGAGTTATATATTAGAACCTTAAGATATTACTTAAAATAATCTTAAAATAAGAACAGATTTTAAATATTTGACATAAAATTTTGCACAATTTTCATTTTCGGGTCAATTAGAACTTATGCAACATCAATCTTTTATTAATCTTCCGTCTGTAATAATATTTTTAATCCCTCTGTTTACAATAAGTCTTTTTTATTCAGCCCATATTTTTTTTATTATTTTAGGTTTTTAAAAAAATGTGAAAAAGTTCAGAGTTATTTTTCAATATTTTTATTATATTATCAAACAGTTTTTTAATGCAAATATTAAATCTTTATTTAATAAAAATTGAAATTTAAGCAAAAACAGAGAAGAAATTATAGAGTAAAATTTTGTTTGTATTAAAAAAGATTCAGGTTGCTAACAGAGAGTTCAAATAATGTGTCAATTCTCAAATATTAGAAACTAAATATTGAAGCAAAAGATTTGTCATATCTGCCAAATAAAATCTACTTTTTAACATAAAGCAAATTGTTTCTTTATGTTTCTTTAGTATTCTTTTTAATCTAGAAAGAATTTTTTTAAATCTGCTTTGTAAAGAAGCTAGTTTTCTATAATTTTATTTAATACAAAATCTGATAATTGTATAATTACATTTTTGCTACTCTTTTGAAAGATGTTTCGTATTGATATTTAATAATTTAGCTATTCATTGAATTTTAGAAAGCGATTGATAAAAATAAAAATGATATAAATGTAAGTTGTAAATGTAAAATGAGATGATCGCGAGTGAGACATTAAAAGATAATAAATGCATATAAATGAGAATGTATCGAGAAAAATGAATCTCAATTTTTTTCTTTGTAAAAAGGTTCCGTTTCAAGAGCAATTAGATTAGTACATTGCAGTTCAATGAGTGCAGATCGGAATATTCAACGAAACAAACGGAACAAAAGCAACGATTATTTTATCGTTAATATCGACCGGCTATACGTGGTATGCAAATTACCAAATGCATTTCATGTTGCCAGGGTTTCTCAACTTGATATTATGAGATATTGTTATTGTTATAAAAAGAAAATATTAAAATTTTTTTTGCTTGAGACTCCAAACTTATATAATAATTTTCTCTCAATTGTACTCATAAACATTACAAATAAATTCATTTAATTCAAATTTAATCAAATGTAAATTAGGTTATCAAGTAACATCACAAGTTAAACTATATCCTTCTCAGGATTAAATAAATAATTAAAATTTTAACATTTATCGTTATACATATATATATATTATATATCATTAAATACATTTCTATTTGTTAAAATATCTGAACTAGAGATCTAATAATAAGATGTTATTTTCAATGAGCTAATTATTGTTTTATTTAATTCTGCTATTTCCTTATTCAATATTCAGAAGAAAGTAAATTCTAAAATGACGCAGTATGTCTGTTTCCAACGGTGAACTTTCAACAAGAATTCCTCTTTCGTTATTGCGTTACAGTTTGATGGCGGCATATTGCGTTTGATGCGATAACTTTCTCGCTATATCGACGACAGCGCAAAACTCTCGGCCCCGTTACTGCGATACAGTTTAATTGCATTTTCCATGAAGACGCCCGAAAGTGTATACGCCTTACTGAGACTACATTACCAAGAGAATCTCTTTGTCTGAGCTGTTGGGCTTTCCGCCCATCATTTTCCAAAGAGATCAGCCTCCTCAGTGAAGGGAGTGTTCGAAGGGAATGTTCGATCGAACTTGTTAAATCCTGTTTTCAGTTTCTTTCACGCTCGATTCTGCAAAGTCGTGCCGCATAAAAAACCTCTTCTTACATTCGAATGCAGATTCAATGACCGAGAAAGCGAGATTTTCCTTGAAAATTCTGAAAAGGATTCCATTTCGATTCAGCGAAGTTACATTGTACCAAGATTGATTCTCGGAAGCTAAGAAATACCTTAATAGAAACATATCTGAAACAAATCCAGCAGAGAGAGATCTCGCTCTTGTATTTTAATTTGCCTCTCGTACAGTAAATGCTTTGTGTATATCCTCTTTACATTTCATAGCCCAGAAATAATTTGCGCGATTATTCGTACAGCGATGTCACAGAAGTGAGTGTGGAATAAAAGCGGATAAATGTGATTGAAGGCCAAATCCGGAGGATACAAACCCGCTCTTTGGAGAAAGTGTAACGATTGAATACAAGAATAATCACTGACTGGGCAACTGGCGTATTAATAATTAACAGAAGTCGAAACAGGTGGAAGTATGTACGTTAACGTATAAATCTTTAATTCAAAACCGGATCACACACGCTGCGATACTTCGCTCACCACATTACATATGCGTACATCCCGCAATTATTTGTCTCTGTCGTTTGTATCGACGTTAAAGAGAGTGCGTGTCGAACGATGTGCTAAACATGCCCGGTCGGGCCCATGTTTAACGATTCAAGAAATTTGGATAAAAGGGGATGCGGGTGTATGGAAAGGGTGGGAAATGCCTCGCCCCTTTTGAATCGACTGGATCGTGTTTCACGTGACTGGGCGGAACACTGAGGACGAGCTTATTTGTGTTGAGCCATTGCTTCAACTAATTGATGCTCGTTAGAGTTCACCGTAGAATTTACCGTAAAGTACACGGATACCAATGCAAATACGAGAGCGCAAACGCTCGATCGCTGCATAATCTTTGCTGAGTGTTCTATCGTTTTAATACTGATAACGTGGTCGACAATTAGCATGAATTCGCGGAAGAATCTTTCGAAATGTAAAAACAGTCAGACCAATCCGCATTCGGATATGATTATGCTTTTTTTCTTTTATTTTTTCTCGGAATTCGTATGACGCAAATAATATAGGAGACGTTCGTAATTTGAATTACATGGATTCCACAACTCAACGTACGTAATTTTGTGAAATCGCAAATGCATATATAGATATTCGAGACGAAATTCTGATGGTCGCTACTCTCAATTCATATAAATATCGTCTTTCGTTTTTCCAAAAATCTAATTTGGATTTTGGAAAATTTAATTTAATATTTATTTTTTTCTAAAATTTTTTCCTTTCTGTGTAAAAAAAATGTCAAAATATTAAATTTCAAGTTACAATAATTAATTTGTAATATTAAAGTGAATTCTTTATTATTAGTCTTCTAACATTTGCAATTATTAGAGAGAAAAACAAATGGTTATATAATAATACTAAATGGCGTAATATCGTAATAATTTAGTTTCTTTGAAATTAGAAAAAAAATTATAGTATAAAAATTTAAATATCAAAATCTTTTATTTGACATAGTTTTTAACTGGCTCAGTCTACGATCAAGTGTGATAAGCCAATAGGGTTAACATGTTCAACAAGAAGTGTAATTGTACTCGCGCTGCGCATACTTTATGAGTTCACTCGAATGTCGCCGAGAATTCCTAGTACTTCGATTATAGATTAGATTAACATAAGTACTTTATAGAGTGTGTTTGTGAAATGAACAAACAAAATTGAATGCAAAATCAATCGTTATAAGTCTAGGTACACGCTTAAAATTCGTATAAACTTTGGACTGAACCGAAAAATTATTTGAAAACAATTTATTTCTAATATTAATTTTTTATTTAATTTAACATATTTAATTCTTTGTAATATTTAATTTTATGTATATATACTTATATAAAATTATAAAAATTGCGAAGGATTAAATTAACTGAAAAATTAATGCGTGTTAAATAAATTGTAAAATCATAAAGAAAATATTATAAATAAATTAAATAATTTTTTATGAATTTTATGACAAACAAAAAAAGTCATTTTACTGCTAAGAAAGTGAATATTCACTTTTCTTTTTTTTTTTAAGTAATGAATTATATTTTAACAAAAAAAATTTTCTTGATAATAAGGCTCGAAATATACTTATAAGTTTTAGGAGAGAGAGAGAGAGAGAGAGAGAGAGAGAGAGAGAGAGAGAGAGAGAGAGAGAGAGAGAGAGAGAGAGATAGTATATATATATACTATATACTATACTAGTAGTAGTAGTACGTATATAGTATTATTATATATTATATATATTATATATATATATATATATATATATA
>NW_012130074.1:3725878-3732400 GCF_000143395.1 Atta cephalotes
GAGAGAGAGAGAGAAGAGGAACATTCATTATTATGTACTCAAAACATTCTGCTGCTAGAAAAGGTGATTACTCAATTTATTATTTTCTTTTAAGTAATCGTTATTTAAAGAAAATTTTTCTTAAAGTATACATGCTTATTATAAATTTTAGAAAATTATCACGTATTTAGCATAAAAGTTTATTTTCTTTTAAAGAATATAAAAAAATTAAAAATTTTATCAGAGAAGTTATAAGCAAATCGAATTTGCTTTAATGTATAATATTGATTGAAGTATTAAACTTATTAGAAGATTTTTTTTTCAGAATATATTTTACATTTAATGTTTGTGATAAATTTAACTTATGAAATACGTAAAACAAATAATTAATATTTAAATACAGTATGTATTTTTCTGTGTGTACACATGTATAATTAAAAATTTTTGAATTTATAGTATACATATACGTACAATACACCAAATAAAAATAAAATAAATGTACTAATTAATGAACAATGAGCGGAAATGACCCAATTATTGAACAAAATACTAAAAATTTTAAATATTAATAACATCAAAATTTTAATATAATAAGATTGATATATACGCGCGATTTTAAATAAATTCGTCATTCATTAAAATTGAATAAATTTATTTAAAGTTATATATTAAAAGCTTATTACAAATTTTTCATTTTGATTAAGAGAAATAAATAATCTATTTCCGGTCAAAGTGGTTTTGAATTTATATACATTTCTAATTGTGTAAAAGATTTCGTGTCCCGAGATCCTTTTTGATCTTGAAACGCAATCCTAAACAGAAAAGTATAATAATATCACACATTAAATAAGCAATTTAATAATTTTGTTCAACAAGCGTCTTACAATTAGAAGGATAATAATTTTATGTTAATAAGAATTGTAAATAATTTAATTCAATTTTGTCATATTCTTAAAAACAATTTCTTCGAATATATACGAACAATACAAATACAAATAAAAATAGTATAAATAGTATAAATAGTCTTTAGGAGAAAAAAGAGCATTTTTTAATATTCTTGAAGCACTTTATTAATGAGAAAAGCATTTTATCGAGAACATCATGGTAAATTGAAGCTATGTGTAATGCGTTATAGCAGAGAATACTGAGCAACGGAACTCGAACGGAGCGTTTTCCTCGAATGTCATTCTAAGGTATTTCTTGCAAAAAAAGGGCACGTTTCCGCGGGTAGGGCAAATGGACGGTTTCTACGGTGAATTTTGTTGGCGAGCCTGGCAACGCTCTCGGCGAGCACGATGTACGCGAACCGATGAATAATTGAGGCAACGGGATACGAGGAACGGAGGTGAACGAGCGTCCGGGACTCAAACAGTTAAACAAAAAAACTGCCGCTCCCGCTAGGTCCGTCATTCATTTCTCTATGGCGACTGCCGAGAGAAACTGCGGGATTAATTGCAACGCATAAGTCGCTCTATTTTTGTACAGCGATCGGATATATACACGCGAATTGCTTTGAGCTTCCATCCCTTAGTAACAGCTGAACAACAGCCACGCCGTCTTTTCCGCGCGCGCATTTAAAATGTCAAATCGAGTTATTACCGCGATGCTCGCGATTGTAATTTATCGAACAAGTAATTGAGGAAATAACGAACTACCATAGACGCGCGCGCGCGTCCACGATTCCGTTTTATTTTGCTCGGAAATCGTACGGCGACAGGATGAGGATGCGCGGAAGAGAAGAATTTGCGGAGAACATTGATGATTTCCATCTTGAACTGATAACCTGTCCCTCCTTTGTACCAGAATTAGTCCATCAGCGCGGCAGCGACAGCATAACGTTTTCGAAGTACAGTAATTACGAGAATTGCAATTAGTTCGACCGCTGGTCGCGGCATCCGAGAGTTCATTTTACTCGATTGTTCGTCAAGGAGAAACAAATGTACGCCTGCACCGTTGCTTGATCCTAATTGCACATGCGGTGGCGATGCGCCGACGGCGCAATAATGGCGTTTCGTCTGCATTTTCGCACTTTCGAAATTCTTCCCGCGTCATTGCGGACGACTCACTGCGAAACGAAAGAGTATAACGAATCGAAATTTCGCATGTGAATTTCGTGGTGAATTGTGACCATCGCAGTAAAAACGTTTATCACGTCATGGTTGTATATTATTATAAAAATTGCACGTTCTTAAAATAATTTGTCGCACACTAATTTGACGAATTCTAAGAGTTCCAGTATTTATAGTTCATTTTTATTTCGTTTTAAATAATGTCTTAAGATGTTAATACGACTCTCTGATTGATTCGTGACACTTTAAAACTGTACTAAGACAGTTTTAAATATAAGAATTGACTAGTCCAAAATCGCTAAAGAATTCGAAATAAGTTTGTATAATTTTTTAAATTATATGTAATTATTGTATGCCGAAAAAAATTGTAAATAGATTTCTATTCTTAATATTGTCTCTAAATTAGATAAATAAATAAAGAATAAAAAACTGAGCTGTCGAGTTATTTATTAAATTAAATTAGATATATAAAGTTTCCTTTTTCAATAAAAGTAAAATCAAAATAAAACAAAATCTTTTTCAAGGTAAAGGAAATATCATATGCGCTCATCGAAAAATATATTGTGCACAAGGATAATGAAAAAGTTACCGATTGTGAAAATGTTGATTTCTATTTTATAAAATGAGGCCTAATAATATATATTTAATAAAAATAAAAAGTATGACTTCATATAAAAGATGATAAAATTTTAAGAATATTTTATACATTATTTTACATATAAAATCAAATACGAAATATAATAAAATTTTATTCTTTTCAAAGATATACCTGTATATAATTTATTTAATATAATTCATGATAAATCTTTCACATTTGATCATTTGTAAAAAATAATTAATACCAAGTAAAGTGTGATAAAATTATTACATTTTACATTAAAACTTGTACATGTATTTGTACATGCACTTTAAACTATATAATAAAAAAAATAAAACCTATAAATAATTTGTAGTTTCAGGCCAGTATTCATAGTTCATTCATATTTTGGGATCGTCTTAAATAATGTCTTAAGATGCTAATATGGTTATGAAATTAGTTTATGACAATACTTTGTTTAAGATATACTATACTTAAGACGACTGTCTTAGATATAAGAACTAACTGTAAATACCTTATTTAAAAATATAAATTGTAAATAAGGAAAATAAATAAAGAAAATGAAACCAAGCTCTACTATTAATCTTTATATACTAATCTTTATGAATTGCCTAATTGTTTTAACTTTTCACATATAAATAATGTTTAGCATAAGTTGAAAATTGCGGAAATAAAAAAATTAAAGAGACATCTGGTTGTTAGACAGATTCAAATTCTATACCAATATTTATGTTCTAAGATTACATGTCTTTCCTCGATCTTTTCCAAGCAGTTTTTTTGAACGTTTCTTAGTATTGTACATATATCACATTTATAGTAATACGCATCGTTACAAAAATATAATGGAAATGCGAAATGAAAGCTCATTTTGGAGAAATTACATTAAAATAGGAAGTTCAATGGCAAAATGTGATTTGTGTGTAATAAAGTTTATGAAGCTAAAGATGACAGACTATCGATGAAAGCAAAATTACACTTACTTAAAGAACATAAGAGAGTGCGAGCGTGTGAGATCTTTGTCGAGAGAACTTTTCTAACGAAAATCGTCGTTCAGAATCGCCGTTAAATAGTAGATCCCATATGACTATACAATCAGCGTGCGCGCCACAGACATATGAGAGAAGATGCAATAGGACTGAGATGATGTAAGTTTATCAATCGTCTTTCCTTTCATGTGAATACGTATATAAAATGATAAGAAGAACTACAGTTTTTGTGGAGCTTCTTATCATTTTACTATTCAAAATTGATGCGGAAAAGTAATATATTGTGAGGACAAATGACTAATTTTTGTGGCGCTTCTTTATTATTTTACATTCACATGGAAGGAAAAATGATTGATAAACTTATATCATCTCCTATTGCTCGTGGCCGAGCGTGGTGACTTCTCTGATATGCCTATGATGCGTACACTGATTGTACATAGTCATATACGACCTATTATTTAACGACGATTTTTGTTAGAGAAGTTCTTTTGGAAAAGATTCTCTCGGTGGTTTGTCATTGCTTACCGAGAGGAGCTACGAGTGTTTCAAAAATTTTTCGATTCTGCCTGAGATGAAACCTGGGATTTCTGACATAGCAGTCTCATGCGCACCGCTACGCTACGCTTGCACTCGATAAACTTATATATAAACAAGATAATATTTTACTAAATGAAAAAGATAAATGTATCTTTTACAGAAATTTAATACTGGCAGATAGTGATTAATTATTTATTATGAGTGACTGCTTTCAGTGTTTTTACTCAAAATAAATAATTTTCAGTATTAATAAATTTTCAGTATTAATTAGTATTAAATTAGATTTTTGTAAGGAAAGTATGCTAATAATATTTTATATTGAAAAACAATAAGACAAAATGCACTATTAATGACTATATTTCTGGAATATTGGATGAAAGAGCTAAATAATTGAAATTAAACTTGATCTTACACATACATATATGATTAGATAAATATTGAAAGCCTGACAAAAGTACTGCAGAAAATAAAATAACTACATTAATAGAAATCAGTAACATAAAGGAAAATGAAACATTTGCAAGTCCTCATTAGAAATCCTCATATTACTGTTTTTCTTTCATTGAGTTATGTATATTCTAAAATAATGAACATTATATACAAAAAATATATATAATATACAATATATATATATATATATATATTGTATATTATATATATTTTATATATATATATAAACAATAAATACTTAGTATTCATGTTTTAAAAATATTACAAGTATTCTCTCTCTCTCTCTTTCTCTCTCGAATAAATTAATTGATATAATATAATAAATTATGTTAATTTTATTTCTAACTCTATTTTAAAATCCAATAATATTCGTTTTTAATTTAATAAATTTGTTGTTGTTATTTAGCGTCTAAATATTTAGCAGTTAACGAAAGTTCCCGTAATCGGACAAGAAATTCACTTATATATTAAATCTTCATTTCTTAAATTAATTCAGAAAAGAGTTATAAAAGTGATATCCTTCTATTAAATAATTAAATAATGTACGTAGAATATGACATTATAACACTAATTACACCAATGTATTTTTCAATATTTTTTATCAATATTTTTAATCATTTTATGTATACATATATGCAGACTATCTTCAGCAGTTTAAATTCAATAGATGATGATGATATATATTTCGAAGAAGACATTGAAAACTAATAATTAATTAAGTAATAGCAATCTTGACTTTGATACATTCTAAACCGGAATAATTGAAGAAACAGGAACTCCCGGAAGGAATAATTATTATGCGAATCTGTTTCCATGTAGCACTCAAAGGACATCCTTATAAGAGACATTTCTTATTGACATTCAAAGGAAATTCTACATCTTGAGGATGTTCCATCTTTTGTCTAAGACATTAGTTATTTTTAAAAAATTTATGCTTAACTTTAGAAATAAATGATTTTAGAAAATAATTTATAATCGATACTTTTTCGTTATTATTAAATTCCAATTATTAAATTCCGGAAAAAATAAATTACATTAGTTTAACACCTGATGACATTAAAATTATCCTGGAAAATAACAGTTTGTAAAATCCAACAAACATTATCTTATTTCGTAATAAATTTAGTTTATATTTTATGATTAACAAGTTTGAAATATATTAAAAAAAAAATAATGATTACATGATTATAATCTATAGCTTTTTCTGGTAGTAAAGTGTAGAGTTAATTCACACATTTATAATTGACACATATGTACAATGTACACATATATTGTTATTTATATATATTTATATATATTTTATAGTAGGAATCTATCATTATAATTAAGTATAAAAAAAACGACTAAAATAAATTTTAAAAAACTTTTTTTAAAGTGAAAGATTAATTAATTAAAGTTAAGAAAATTGCTGTTATATCAATCACAGTTCTAATGTCCCAATTTTTATATAAAAAAAATTTATTATTTATATCAAGATATTTTAATAATTTATTAAAGAATAACACAATATAACACTCATTGTTGCAGATTATATACATCATTTTATATATTCAAAGATGTATAATAAATATCTAACGATATATGATATATATCGAAAGATAATATTAAATGATATAATAAAAGAATGTTAAAAGAAAAATGCTAGAAAATAGTATTTTGATTGCCATAATAAAAGAAATTATTACTAATAATTAGACACTTTTTATAAGTTTTAAATAATTGAATACAGTTAAATTAAAAAACAACAAATGCAATGATATATTGTACGAATTAATTGAATACAATTAATGTAATTAATATAATATATGAAAATTGTTGCAATTGCAGCCACTTCCCTTATATTAAGAAAGGGGGGAGCGAGAGAGAAGGAGGGAAGGAGAGAGAGAGAGAGAGAGAGGAGGGA
>NW_012130074.1:3732420-3741655 GCF_000143395.1 Atta cephalotes
AGGAGGAGGAGGAGGAGGNGNGNGCGAGAGAGAGAGGGGGGAAGGGGTTTTTTTATTTTTCATGAATTTTATGTTTTTCTCTGATACAAATGATTTATCGTGTCTTTAGAATTTTCAGTTTACCAACATATAAATATTACCAACGTATAAAAACAAATATGTTCAAGTAAAAAGAAAATGTTCAAAATTTATTGACATATAACTGTATCTAACAATATTAATGCATTGACTATGTCATGAGATTATGAGCGATATTTTATAATCTATTTTTATTTTAAAATCATCTCAAGTAACGTCTTAACATGCTATGTGACTTGATTTATAACCTCTTGAAACTGTACTTAAGACGGTCTTAAATATAAAATCTGAGTATGAATACCGGCTATGACTATGATCAGGTGTCACATATATAAAAATTAAAGGAAAAGAAACAGTGTTTATCTGATCTGATATGCGTGCGTTTAACTCTACACTTACCGTTACGATCTCAAATCTTTCTATGGCACGTGTAGGTATTGCTGACGAAGCCGATGTTGTTATCGTAAGTAACGCGGTCATATAATCCTTATTAGACATGAATCCCGATCGGCTACATTGTTTTCACTTAAATATACTAGTTGGCCATTGATGCATATGTCATGAAAGAGCTAAATGATATAGTATATAATATACAGATTTATATTATACATTATATATATCTCGATATAGTCTTCTAAAGAGTGTAACGATTAAGAATTTTCTGAGATGATGTTAAAATAAAAATACTAATATAAAAATGTTGATATTATAATAATTTTTTAATTATAAGCACTTAAAGTTAACGAATCATACCATTTATAATTTATGTGTTCAGTATATGTGATACAATGCAAAGTGTTAAAAGCAAAAATTAATTGTCTTCTTATTAACAGCAATGTAAAGATTATACAGCTAACGGAAGTAATTCGTTACTTGTAACGAAGTTACAGTTACAAATTATTTTTCTGGTAACTTTACTGGCATTATTTTTTTTCTTTTGTAACGAATTTTACAGTTTCTTTTATCATTACTTTGCACACAAGCCACTTACATTGTAAAAAAATTTTTTTACAATAATAGATATAAAATAGATTACATGATTAGTCCCATATATATAAAAAGTTATGCAATTTTACAGAAATTATGTAAGTTCATTAAAATTATATAAATTTTAATGTGTAAATATATCTTATTTTATGTTGAAAATAGCAGGGTATTTTGAATATTTTCTGTAATTATCCAAATTTTAATAATATTACGTAATATAAGAAATTTTTCGTGTATTGCTGTTAAATGTATATATAGTGCGAAATAATATATAGTGCGAAATGTATTGTCATATTATCGTTCCTGTACACATTATAATTATGCTTCCACAATCTTAGTTACAAACCAAGAAATTATTTTTATTTGCAAATTGTAAATTTACAAACGTTGTGGACGTTTACTATTATAGTGGGTCTCAAAATTATCCATACACTATAATAATTGTCATTTTACACAACAATTTTTTACAGTGCATAGCGTTTGAGATTAGAGAAGCCTCTAGACTTGTTTGCTGTGATTGGCGGTTGTAAATTTAAGAAAAAATAATGGAAAAGTAATGAAAAGTTACTTTCTCAAGTAACAGCAATTGTAACGAGTAACTTGTTACTTTTAAAAATCGGTAATTAGTAACGGTAACTTGTTACTTTTTCTACTCGGTAACGAGTAACTTGTTACTTTTAAAAAGTAACTTTCCATTCCCTGAAATTATATATACAAAAATAAAATTATTAATATTTCTAATTACTGATATTCATTATATTAAAAAAAATTTTCGACCTTATATGATATTAGGATTTTCGTTTCAAAATGATCTTAGGATCTCCTTTCAAGTGTTATTATGATCTTTATAGTATATACACTCTGCATATACAGAATATAATTAAATAAGATAATAAATTTCGCAATCAAGCTTCCCATATCAAGATACGAAAAGAGTTTATTGGGATACAGATCACTGTTATTGAGATACAACTCAAAATGTTTTTTAAATAACTGGGAAAATAAGAAAGTAATATTTATTATTATTTATTATTATTTAATATTATTTATTTTCAATTTTTACTCTCTAAATCTAAATCAGTGATATCAATTCTAAGTACTGATAATCAGTGAATGAAATCCCTAACTTAGCTAACCTTTATTATGTGATTTAACTAATCTTATTTTAGTGCATAATTTAATGAATATAGAATCGGAAGATTGAAATTAATGCAAATATCAGTATTTCAACTGTATAATGCTCGAACTTTCTTTCTTTTTTAGTTGAATTTTACCAGTTGATTTATATCCAGTGCCAAGTATGCTATTGGGTTAGTCAATAATCACAATTAGTGATTATTGATTAATTTAAATTTAAACAGTAATTATAACAAATGTTTGAAGTGTCTTCTATTTAATTTAATACACTCTTGGACACGGAGCAATTATATATTGCTGACGAAACTGATGTCGTAGACGTAACACGGTCATATAATCCTTATTAGAAACATGAATCTCGATCGATTAGATGTTGAAATTGTTTTCATTTAAATATAACAGTTGGCCGTCGATATGTCACGAAAGAGCTAAATGCGGATATAGTATATAATATATAGAGACAATTATAAATAGTGTCATCAAATAAGATACGTTGGCGTAGCATATTTTCAATGACAATTAGAACTTCATAAATTAAAGATTTTAAGGCCGGTATTCATAGTCAGGTCTTATATTCAAGATCGTCTTAAGTTCGTCTTGAAATGTCACGAATCAATCAGAGAGCTGCATTAATGCCGCATTAAGTAATGTATTAAGACATTACTTAAGACGATCTTGAAATCAACTATGAATATTAGCTTAAGTGTCTCCAAATAAAAACCTAGAGAAATTAGATCGGTGATTAGCAGATAATACTGAAACTTATTGAGCTATATCTCAGTAATAGACTCGATCACTAAATCTTAATATTTTCTGATAAAAATTTAAGGGTGTTCTCTTGGTACGAAATGGAAATTTTTCAGTTAAGAGGTCGATTAAACAATTTTTTTCCATGTCAATTTAATACACATACACGTACGCACGCACGCACACACGCACGCATATACACATTCATTAAATTGATATGAAAAAAAATTTTTCTTAATATATAAAAAAATTATACTCTATATATATATATATATATATATATATATATATATATGTATGTGTGTACGTTATGTACTACTATATATATATATATATATATATATATATATATATAAAACGTTTTCCACCGTCCATTACAAGAATTGCTTGGCCTGACTGGTATTTATGTCCTGCGTCCTCCCGATTTGGAGGACGGGCGTTTTCACGCTTATCTTTGAGCGAGTGTATGTAGGATAATTGGCGGTTGCTGTGTGTGAATCAATGGCTGCGTTCAGCGGATTCAACAGTTGAATGAGCGTTCGCTGTTATTAAGTATTCTTTCAGATCTAAAATGCTGATAGGATGATCTATAAAAGAATACACCATTAACGAATGTTCACTCAACTGTTGAGTTCGCTGAACACAGTCATTGAGTGTTGTTTCATTACTTCACCTGGTAGCATGGAAAAAAATGGAGGATACAAATCGGAGATTGTGTTGATCGAAGGAAGTGCCACTTAAAAGAGCGGTAATACAAAGATGATAAATTTTCTCAATTAATGTTCTTTTATAATCTTGTCATCCTGTTGGATACTAATCATGTAACTTTTTCTTTAGAGAAGAAACGTGAAAAGTGAAAATTTTTATGTATGTATTGGATCAGTGCAAAAGTTCGTGCCCGATTTATTATTCAAAGTTCAAACAGCTGCAATTTTGTTAAAAATAAACGAAATTTAAATTTAAAGAAAGGATTTTAAAGCTTGAAATCTCTACTTTCGAATGGTTACTATATTTTTTGAGTTTATGTGCGTTTTGTAATTTTTACATAGAAAACTACGAGTTGAAAAAAATTTGAATGAAAAATTTTCTTTTCACTTTGTAGGTCTGTAGCATGAAAAATTTTCTTTTCACTTTGTAGGTCTGTAGCATGCCCAAAAAAATTTGAGAAAATTTTTGACTTTCTATTATAAAAGCTTGAAACTTTCCCTACAAAATCGATTTTTAAAAATATTTCTATGATTTTTTGTTACTGAGTTGTTGTGAATTCAATAAAATGAATATTTTGACTTTCATGAAACAAAGAGCACATTGTAGAATAGGCTTAAGACTTAAGCAGTAAGGTAATCAACATATTGGATATTTGCTACTGCTTATGTTATGGTCTTATGATCTTTAATGATTGGTCGATTCGCTTAAGTCTTATGTCTTAAATTTTTTTATGTACCATGGCCTTTACGTAAATGGAACTTAACATTTTTTGGATGCGAATGACGTTTGAGGCGGAGGCGTTTCTAGTTCGTATTGAGGAGAGGCGTGAATTGCTCTTCTTTAGTGATCAAGATTTTTTTCGAGGTTTTTTTTATAATACTTTTCGAGTACCATGTTTTACTGGTTTCGCATTCGACGTTCGGAATGGCAAACGTGGGATCAATTTGTTGTTCGCGTGGCGAAAATGTTTCGACGATCCCGACATTCAATATGCGCTTCGAGATGAAATTTTACGTCGTACGCAGGAAGGGCAATAGAGCATTTGTTTGAATGCAAATTAAATAATCTGCAATCGAATCGGTTGCAGATTATTTAATTTGCATTCAAACTTTTTTGATCGCTTGAGTCCATGGGGTTTAAATCCGCTATGGAATGAAATAATTAAATCACGCGTATAAAATGCTGCCCACGACTCCTCCCAAATAGCTCTTCGTCGAGACGAGTTTCATGATGAGTTTGCAACTCTTACAAGGGATGTAGCGAGAAATTACCATTTGTTTACTTCCGAATTTAGTATATCGTGTTTCGTATATCGTGGGAATAGAATTTCTATGCGCGTACGGTATTAGTATTTAGATTTTGTGTCTTCAGAATGGTATTTTGCGAATTTCCTAAGGAAGCGACATCTTTTCAAGAATATTAAGGAAAATAGCATGAGTACTTGTTGTGAACTTTCAGTATTAACCTCCGATCAAGAGGAATGTTTAAAGAATTTTCTAGAAGTTAAAATATCGAGAGGCATCGGAAATCCTGGTGTCAATTCTCTTACGGAATATAAAATAGAAGGCAGAACGCATCTATCAAATAGCATTGCTATTTAGTTTTTCGCTTAAAGTTCAGGAAGCCATGTGAGAAGGTTGATAAGATATTACAGCCGAAATAATAGAGCCATTGTTTAGTTAGTGAATGGTCGAATCGTATCATACTGATTAAAAAGACTAATGGAAAATATCGGTTTTGTTTAGATTTTCTAAACAAAATAAATGGTATTTCGAAAAAGGATATGAATCAGTTCACCTAATATGGTATTATAGATAAATTACGATCTGTTCAATTCTGTTATATTTCGATGATAGATCTGAGCCAGGCGTACTTTCAAATACTATTGGCAAGAGATGGTTGTAAAATACTGCGTTTAATCTTCCGGATAAAGAATTTTACTATTTTACACGAATGCTGTACAGAAATGCTTTACCGGAACGCTCGCGACTTTTCAGCGGCTCTTAGATAAATTAATCGGACTGGAGATGAAATTCCATGCGTTTGCGTATCTGAACGACAGTTATTAGTTATTGTAATACTTTCAAGGAGCATTTAGAATGGCTTGAACGTGTTTGGATAAAATCTTTGCTGTTGATCTTATTACAAATCCTGAGAAGTGAATTTCGTTCACAAGTTCATTATCTGGGATTTACAATACAGAGAGAGGATTTAACTATCAATTCAGAAAAAACAACCAATCCTAGAATATCCAGTTCTATACAACCTTGCGAAGATTTTTGGGCATGTTGTTCTGGTACCTTCGTTTTATTTCGCAATTCGCTATCGTTAACGAACTTTTTAGCGATTAGTGAAAAAAATCAATGTTATGAAGGTGGGAGGGGAGGAAGGGACAAAATCACGCCTTTGAGCAAATTCGTGCGAAACTGGTCCGATGTTATCGTGTCCCGATCGTTCTATTCGTCTTGCAGACTGACGCCAATCCGGAGTTCCGTTGGTATCGATGCTGTCTTAATGCAGACTATCGATTGCGTAGAAAATATCGCGTTTGCGAATCGCGCGCTTTCAGACGCAGAAAAGAAATATTCTGTTATCGAACAGAAGTGTTTAGCGATCGTTTAGGCGATACAGAAATTTCGAGTATATTTAGAGGGGTGTAGATTCCTGATAGTGAACACAGTAGCTTACGTTGGCTTCATCATCTGAAAAATCCAATTGGCCGATTAGCACGTTGGGTGTTAGAATTACTAGAATATGATTACGAAATTATATATCAAAAAGATGCATAACATTATGTGCCGGATGCGTTATCGCGTACATTCTAGAACGACACTGGATGGCGAAATTATTACTCTTTCTTTAGTAGTTATTGCAAACGCAGAAATTTTTGATAACGACTGATCTTTGGTCCCGTAAATTTTTTCGCGAGGTTTCGGAGAAGACTACATTGTTTATAAATTGGAAAATAATAGATGAGTAATTACATATTACTTAAAACCGATAGTAGAGGATCTCGAGACCGCTGAAAACTCGGTGTTGCCGCATGAAATGAGAATAGAGGCTCTAAGCGAATTTCACAATGAGCCACTGGCAATCTCGATATTGATAAAATCTATCAACTTAGATCTTTCATATTTCAAATTGGCCGAATATTCCGTGATGTAGCGAAGTCCGCGCGTGTGATATATGTCAGCGTACAAAAGTAGAGCAAGCTAGATAGAACTTAGAGGTCAAAAGATTGCGGAGAGTTATTGTAATCATCGATACAATGGATCCATCATTGCATAGTAAATAGATTTCGTATATGTTCTAATAATACAAAACTTATTTACAAAGTAAGTTGAATGTTCCATACTGAGGCGGCAAACGGCAAAATGCGAAGCTTTGGAAGATCTTGTCGTTGATCATTTCGCATTGGGGTACGCCGAGATTTTTGCTGATGAATAATGATACGGAATTCGTTAATAAATTCGTATGAGCATTCGCCGCAGAACATGATATTAGTTATATAACCGTTCCGCCATATCATTCGCAAGCCAACCCGATCGAGAGGATAAATCGTGTATTCAAAACAATTTTCATAGCCTTCCTAGATCGTAATCATTGCGAGTGGGAATGCTCATTTGAAGAATTTCCGTTTCGCGTATAATACCGCACATTATTCGTCGGTCTGCAGCTCACCTAGTTTTCTGAATTTAGGTCACGAGTTAGAGCCAGTACACTCGTCGACGATGTCAGGGAGTGACCGAAAAGTGAAACTGCGAAACACTGCGAAGTGGGAGGAACGCTTATCATTCATGGCTCATAATATCACCACCAAACTGTCATCGAAGTTCCAGGATCTCGTCAAAGTTAAAATTCTTTCTTTTGTGAGCTTGTAAATTTCGATAATACCTGCTGGAAAGATATACATTAAAGATCTTAAATCATATCACATCCCGTGATCTTGTCTAATCTTAAATTAATGCCCGTAGCTACCGAAATCGTTTGAGAAACTATCTGAAGGAAACCTGGGAGGACTTTTGGCGGCGTTACCGCCAGACTCTGAGACGGCTGGAAGGCGAAATTCCCGGATTTTGGAAGGAACTTTTGTACGCGGTCCGTTTTCGCGACAGCCATTACCTGGGGCGCCCAAGTGCGGGAGGCCCGCGATGCGAGATGCGGAAATACAGGCCGAAGTCCCAGGAAGAGCGGTGGTCATGGATCGGGGTATACGAGCGGCTCCTACAAACTACAGACAAACTTACCACGCAAACGTTCGCGATTGACAAGGGGGTAACCGTCCAGACGGATCCTGTCATCGCCGTGGAATCCAACCTGGAGGAGTAGCGGGAAAAGCGTCAGATCGAAAGAGCTGAGAAGCGTCTAGTTATCCTTCGCATGGAAATTGTGAATTCATGGGGTATCGCTATTCCCAATGCTTTGAGCCCAGGGACCGCCTCTTCTGTTACGGATGTGATCAGCAGGGAGTTACCCTACGAGATTGTGAGAGATGTCGGGAAGCCTGGAAGCGTATAGGATCTTATCGACCAGAGTAAGAGCCCTCGAGGGAGGAAGGACATCCCAATAACAGCTACCAGAAACTATGTTATCGACTCTTAAAAGACTTTCTATTTTATTTTATATCTATTAAAACGTCGATAAGCCAATTTTCGTTTGTTCCTTTCAGGCTTTTTTTATCCGAGCGTTCCTCTGATCTATGAGCAACTGTTGATCTCTCCTCTCATGTGATGTGGCGTTCTTTCTCTGGATGATTGGGTGATAGGAGTAGTGTTTCTTTTCCACTTTTCTAGTGATACTTTCTGAAGAATTGGACTGGTTGTGTGACCAAGGGGGTTGCGGGGCCAAGGTTATTTCATAGAGACAGGAAAATCTTTCTTTCGTATTTTCTTTTGGACTTTAGCCTGGCGATATCGTTTCCCGTTGAATATTTCAGGAAAGGAAAGAATATCGAGTAAGGGAAACAAGTTTTTTTGAGTTGCACTTTGCGATCTTATGCGTCTTTGAGAGTACAGAGCTATTATAGAGCAAAAATTTTTATTTAAGTTGCATTTTGAAAGTTATATAGCTTTGACAATATTTGAGTGTATTTGAGCGTATCTGAGAATATGGGAGAATCGCGAGTAAAAACTCTTTACAGGATATAAGCTCGGCGCAGCGAAATGTGTTAGTAGGGTTACCGTTGACTAACCAAAATCTTTTTGGAATCTCTACTGTTTTGAGCATTTCGTTTGTTTAGATTAAATTCTGAAGAATTTTTTGAAGAGGTTGAACGCGGCCGATTAGAGAACTAATTAATTAAGTAATTTCCGCAACTCGTTCGTGACATTCCGCCAGGCAACTATCGGTTGAAAATTGGTGGCTATTGACGTTGTAGCTAAGACTTTCTCGATCCTTTCTAGGGAAGGGGAAATTGTAATGTGACATTCAAATATTATTATGTTCAAGTATTATTATGTTTATCCAAAAGTAATAATAATAGGCTCAAGAGATTAAATCTAATGTATAATATAATTATGTGTATAATAATGATATATATATATATATATATATATATATATATATATATATATATATA
>NW_012130074.1:3742871-3759936 GCF_000143395.1 Atta cephalotes
ATTCAATAACGGAGTAAGTGATAATGTCATGTTTTCTGATTCAACGTTACATCAAACCTATCAATTTGATATATAACTTTCCGTTAAAATTGGACAGTCATAATGCGATTATTTTTTTAATAATTAATTGTTTTTGCGTCATTAATTTATGTACTGAAGAGGATCCGAAACGAGGATCGTAATGTATACCGCAATATTGCTTAATAAAGTTTTGATTATATCATACATTAATGCTTTGTATTGGCTCATATTGACATGATTATATATATCATTATTATATTTATATTGAATTAATATAAATATTAACTGATCTTTAATGATCGGGCAGATTATTTAACGAATTATATTCTACCTTGCGTGAGCTCGTACCGTCAAGAAAAGTTTTTAGTTAATATCGCGTTGTCGAAAACGTAATCGAAAGAGGTGATAAAGTTCTATGAACATTTCTTCCTCGAGTATCATCGTTCATTAACCTTCTGAGGATCGATATGTTTTTGATCGATTATTTTTTAAAGGGTTAGAACTTTTTTGTCATAGGGTTGAGTGGTAAAAAAGGTGGCATCACTGTCGAATTCCTAAAGGGACCTTCAGTTTTCCAAAGGTTAATTATTCAGCGTATATAGGAAATTGTAGATAGAATATACTATTTTATTGTTACAAATTCTGTGTATTTCATTGCTGCAATACCCTACCAGTTCTCCGAAACCTCTTCTGTCCCTTACGAACTATTCCCTCTGCCAATGTCGTGGCTGAGTAATTGGCTATCAGAGCTGTCGGCATTCATGATTCTTTTGAGCTTGTTTCGAGTAAATTTTCGTTAAAATTCTGCGAAAGAGTGATATTGTGGTCGAGAGTAATACAAACTTTTGGGAATTATTTATCCTGAATATCGACTAATTACTATCTGTCAAAACCTTAGAGAATATTAATTGTGAACACGACAAAGCTGCATCACGGTCATAAATGCAATTGCTCTCTCTCTCTCTCCCTCCCCCTTCTCTCTCTTTCTCTCTCTCTCTCTGTATACACAAATGATGTGTAAACTCTAACCGAGTAATCTTCCCTAATATATATCGTAACCGATTGTGATAATTATCTAAAATTTTGCAAAATGTACCGTTCTTAGAATTTAATAACAGTTTCTAGACATGCTAGAGCAATGTTCGTGGTGTTATTTTAAAAGAAAAGTTTTCGACTTCAAAATCTATTGGTAATGTTCATAGTGACATTTTTCATCCTATCTTTATTTTGTTCGTAAAAAGCTAAAACATCGTGAAATTTTCAAAATACGACTTGCTTATAGTCTTCGCGAAAAAGACCATTCGATGGAGCAGAAAAAATTATTTTAACTGTTTCAAAATCGATATTCTTTATAACACAATAAGAAAAACTGTCTTGTAATCCTTGAAAGCCTCTTAAAGCTCAGCAAAATTTTCAGGTTTCAAAATGATCCCCTAATTGTTATGCGAAGTGTATTTCAAAAAGCATTATGATCACTTTCTTTTTCCAATATTTGCAATATTTCTGATGATAAAAAGAAAAACAATATTTCGTTTAATTATATTTTCATCCTATTTTTTTGCTTAGAAGGTAAAACATCTGTAATTATTATACGCGGGGGAAAAGAACCCCCAAATTAATTTTAGTGATTAATGTTTTAATAGATGTTAATAAAATAATAGAAAGCATAGTCAGTATAGTCAATAATTTAGCATAATATTCGCAATGCATCATTCGAGCAATGATTAATGGCACGCGCAGTTATTGCTGAAGCACATCGCTAAATGCATCGAATCGCAATTCGTTGATTAATCAAGGCACCCGGTTGCGCTATCAAACTGACGAGTAGAAATCATAATTTCCGCTTGACTTTGACGCGAAACGCACGCGATTCACGCTTTCAAGTGTATCAAGTGTATACAGTGCTGTCCCAATTATGAGTGTGAATGAATACGTGTGGTCGCGAAATCAATAATACTCGTCCATCTATATATGAGGATCAGTGAAATGGACCAAAGAAAATAAGCGGCAACACGATGCATCGATGCGAGTGGTGAAGTTCCAAATATACCGCAAATAGCGATATATTTTGATTGAGGAGCGCGATCGCGCAATTTCCATCATTTCGAGGGCTTTTAATTCGACAGCTCGATGTAACATTTCACATTCGATTGAATATCGCATATTCGAAAAAATAAAGTTCATAACCGCACAGTTTGAATATTTAAGAAAAGAATTAATCAAAATGGATTAATTTTTAGTTAGTTCAAAGATAATTATTTCCTTTATTGACGTTCGATTTTCCGTGCATTCACGTTTCCAAGAGTAATCTGACTTGAGTCTATGAAATAAACATTTGGTAGATTCGATGGCTCTGAAGCGGAAGGTGCATTTCGATCAATCTCGATAAAGCGATACGGCAACAAGTTTTGTGGAAAAGACTTGGAGTAATTTGTGAAGTGTACGAGCATTAGGATTATACGAGATGTTAATTTCCGATCAATTCATTGAACAATTAGATGACTCTCATCTCTAATCAGTATCAGCGGTCGATTTCTCGAGATTTGGCCGACCACCTGTCGCACGAATTACGATCTTTGGGAGATTAATATTCCAACCGTGGTCGATGTCGATATATAGCACAGAATCAAGCTTTGTGACCTGAGAAGCTGTCTTTCCACGCCCACATACAGAATTCTCAATATACGTAGGCATCGTTGAAAAGTAAACGAGAATTTACTTGACCATAACTGGCTGTTATTGTACTGTATCCAATAGCGGATCCAATAGCGGACAAGAAGAAAAGAGACGTAAAAAATTCTTTGAAATTCTTTTTATTATTTAATCAAAAGAAATCCATCCACCATTTATTTATGAGCAAATTAAGAAATTCAAAAGTTAAGAAAAAACTTCGAAAATTGTTTGAAATATTTCTTTTAGGTAAAATATAGAGAACAGTAAATAAATTAATTTTATAATTTTAGAGTTATTCGATATTTCTATAAATAAATTAATAGTGGAGATATATTATAAGATACATTTATAAAGTACGATCGTAATTAACCTGATTTATATTAATTTATATTAAAATAATAAATTATATTAATTTATATTAAAATTGAATAAAGCGTCAAAATATTATCATGCCTGTTATACATACATTGTTAAAATCTTGTTTATGATTTTTATTCATTCTAATCATACTAATTATATTTTTCTGATATCACTCTAGTTATCATCTTTTATAGCAACATTAAACAATGTATATTTTGAGCACAAAAGTTGTCCATATTATTATTATTATTGCCACTACCGTGTTATATATAATAAATATTACTACGGATGTGCAATAAATTATTATCGTAACTCTCTCTCTTCTCTTAGTGTACTTTGATTTTATAGTGTGAAGGGAAATATATCTCTATCATTCTCGTACAGTTGTAAAAGACATATGTGTATATAAATATTATATTATATATTATATTATATATTATTGGGTTGTCCGGAAAGTTCGTGCCGATTTTGAAGGAAAATTGAAACGCAGAAGATTTAAATTTTAGTATTTCTTAAATTTAAATCTTTTGCGGCACGAACTTTCCGGACAACTTAATATTAGATATTAATTTCTTTTCGATATTCTTTTTATAAATATATCTTATAAGTTACAAAAAACAAGGCTGTTAATAATTTTTAATCATCTTTTATGAAGTTTGTTATTTTCTATCACTTGAAATCTATTATATTTGATATTTGTATTTTCGTCGAAAGGAATTTTTCCGATGAAGTAAAAGAAAAATAAAAATGATTAAAGGATATTTCCGAGGCATCATAAAAGGAAGGATAATATGATATATCGATCAGTGACACTTATGGCGTCGTGAGCCGAAGAATGTGGTTTCTTTTGATAGATAACATTCCATAAATTTATTATTAAATAAACGTCAGTCATCGCACGTAAAATGAGATTTGATGACCTAGATAAAGATCGATATTTTCATTCGTTGACTGTTTATTTCATTTACTGGCTGCCACTTTTATTAAAGAAATGTTTATAGCGAGCATTGAGATCTATAATATGCACTATAGTTATTAGAATTAGAGGATTGATGGAGAGAGATGAGTAGTGATCTAGATATGTCATCAAAATGAACGATCTCATGCGAATAATTGCGAAATCAAATTAATAATACTTTTCGATATATTTTTATAATGTGTTGGCAATATTAAGAGAATATAATAAATATATCTGTATATAAATTTATATATTTATATGTAAATCTAAATATTTATTTATATATTGATATTATCTGTAAACAATATTAAATTAATTAAATAGAGGAAAAGATATTATAATCTCCCATTTATATTTTACTAATTTTGTTTAATAATTAATACGTAAATTGAAAACTTAGCGATTATATTATATTTGTCAAAATATATTCCTCAATCAATTTTATAAATTCAAAGTTATGAAATATGTATTTATTATTTAGAACCTTATTTATAAAAACGTGGCGACAAAGCATAATAGGCTTCAAAGAGAAACTTCAAAAAGAATGGGGGGTGGTAATGTGATCTCCTACAAAAATGGATTTTAAAAATTGGTTTTGCTTAAAAGACGCAGAATTATAAAAAAATAAAATATTTCAGAATATATTGGGTTGTCCGGAAAGTTCGTGTCGATTTTGAAGGAAAATTGAAACGCAGAAGATTTAAATTTTAGAATACATTTATTAAATTATATAGGTTAGTCGGCACGAACTTTCCGGATAACCAAATATATATTGTACACTTAATTCCTTTTCTATATAGGCTATTCAATACTAAAAATCTATAATACATGTGAACATACAGATTAGCGATAGAGTTATAATTAACTTATTAAATAATTATTTGAAAACTTCGAAAAATGGAGATTGTTAATCAGCACTTTTAGGAGACTACATTAATAAAATGTTATGCTATTGTTTAGGGACCTATTCTGTAACTTTTAACGACTGTGTAATTTTAACTATAGTATTACGATTGCGCAGGTTTTATACATAATAAAAAAATAATATTGTAATACTACTATGATAGTCGTTAAGAGTTACAGAATAAGCCCCTTAATCCTTAATCGAGCAAAAGTATTAGATAACAGAACAATTTAGGCCTCAAAGGTCCGTATTATTCTTCAGATAAATTTTGAAATCAAATGTAATATTGAAAAACGATAATAAAACTTATGCACGGAAAAGTTTGTCACAAAATGTATTTATTTCAAATTTATTTCAAAAAATATCAAAACAAAATTATAATGATGCAAATGATGTTTTCTGGGTCTTTGAAATCCTCTCTTTACCCTTTAAAAATTTGTATAACTCGAAAAAACTTTGTATAACTCGAAATGTGTATAGCCAAATTAAATATTAAATAATGAACAATAAACTCAAGCATACATATATTCATATAATACATATATTCGCATACATATACTCGAATACAAGCATATATTCGAACGTGATAATATGTTCAAGTTTATAAACAATGAGGAAATATATAATTAAATACTAAAATGTAGAAGATATTCTGGAAATTGATAAGCAAAACATCATAATAAATATTGGCTATTGTGAATAAAATTGTGATATAATGGCGAGTTACTAAATAAATAATTCTATAAATAATCAATATAATTCACTATCTAATAACGGAAATATTAAGAGATCTCATTATATTTTATTTACAAGAGCCATATAATATATACTATCTTCTCTTTTATTAATTTAAATGTTAATTAATTTAATATTGTTTAAATAATTTTAAATATATGTATATGTATATGTGTATTTATAAATAATATTATATATATGTATATGTATATGTGTTTAAATATATGTATATGTATATGTGTAAATATTTGTAAAAAATGGCTTATAATAAAAAAAAATCTTTCATTTTTTTTAGAATAGCTGAATTGATCATCAACCATTTTATAATGCTCTTGAAAATTTGTTATCCCCGTCTCTTATATCTTACGATTTTTTACGGATATCTAATGTCTTCCAACTTCCGTTCCGATAAACTCGGGAACGCGCAGTTTTTGGCGTTATTCCATACAGAAACTCATGCAAAGAGGTCGGCGGATCAAAAGTTTTGCGTTTCACGAATGTTAGAAAGAAGGAAGAGAATTCATGAGAACTTCGCGTTTACTGGATTAAATGTCGAGTTCGTTGAAAACTCTGTGCACATAACGTCAAGCTTGGAAGTCTGACAACGCGTACGAAACGACCAACTGGACAAGGTTTAGAGAGATTAGTTAGCAACGAGATCGACGTAGCGTCTCATATCGGAATTTTTTTAAATATCCGAGAATTTCAAGTTCGTATCAACTTCAATATCATAAATTTTTTGGAAAAGAAGAGATAGAATCGCGGTGTGTTGAACTTGTATAAAATATCTGAGTTAAAGAAGGTTCATCTAATTTATTTTCTTTTCTTTTAATTCTATTTATAGATAGTATACTACAATAAATTAAATAAAAATAAAATCTTTATTTCTCTCATTAAAAAATAAAATATACCTTCTATATAGAATATTTGTAGATAAACAAAACAATTTTTTTAACTCTGATATTAGGCCATATTATATGCATGTAAATATAATAAGTTTTAAATAAAAAATAAATTAAAAATAACAAAGAAACTAAACATTATCTTTCTAAATCAGTTTTAAAATTATTATTAATCATAAAAAAAATTCCCCTTAGGACTTACTCTATTCTTAAACGTCACAATTATCTATAATTTGATCTGTAATTAATTTTTTAATCTTTGAAAATTGTTAGCAATTGGATACAATTTTATCTTCTTAAAAATTGACAGTGTTGAAAATCGTTATCTTTGGTAGGAGTCTCATACAAACAAATAACAAATAAATAACAGTGACTATAATAATAATCACTTAAATTCTTATGGGCCTTATTCAATGAGAATACATTATTTTTAAAAAAATATTATCTAAAAAAATTAATTTATTTGTTATTTTTCGATAGCTAAGAAATTGAATAATATAAAATATATTGAATATTATATGTTATAATAAAATAATGAATACTTAATAAACTTTGCAGTAAATTGTTATAAAAATAATTCATACTGAAAAAAAATATAGTCAATTTTAATAAATATTTAGTTGAATACTGCCAACTAAATATTTATTAAATATAAAGATATATATATTTGATATAAGAAATATTAATTTGATTTATTATAACAATCATTTTTTTTATTGAAAAAATATTTACTTATTGTAAGTAAATGTTTAGTTGGCAGTATTGAACTAAATATTCATTAAAATTAACTATATTTTTTTTCTCAGTGTATACATACTTCATCACAAGTTTTTGTTGCAGTAAACAAATATGTTGTTATCGATTTTAATTTTTCTAGCTATTTTTTATCTAAATACTTCCTATAGCATCTTTTAAGTATATATTCTAGGCGTAAAGCATGTTTTTAAATAATTTAAAAGTGTCATATATTTAGTGCTAGGTTTTATTCTTAGATACCTTATTCTTTGGTCTGTTTTCTGTTCTTGCACTAGACTGTTCTAGAACTCTCTTTCTCGCTTTAAACAAATATCAAACAAATATCTGTCTCACTTTAAGTTCCAAAAGTGTATACTAGTTCAGCCACAGAAAACAGAGCTCTTATTTTTTGTGGCGTGTTTCCAATAAAGAACGCTTTTTGCATTAAAAATAACAGCAGTCAATCAGAAATCATTTTTGCCATTTCACCGAGGCTGCTCCATTATTCTGCATCAATACGAAGGCACAAATCGTACGTGGGCCGCGTGTGGGCGAGTTTACACTTGCGCCCAATTGTCTTGATAAATGCGCGATTACATCGTGTCATATTTCGCACGCGTATTTCCAAACAAAGAAAAATTCTCATGATAACAAAATTTATTATGTTCATTAATCGCCGAAGCGATGGCCGAGGAATTAGGTCACACCGATTCGTATGCATTTGCATTCTTGTAAAACTGCAAATTGGCAGGCGATAGCAGTCGAGTTTCAAATCTATATCGGGATCTATCTATATCTATCGTATTCTCGCGCGAATAACCAAGTTTATTGTTGATCTGACAGGATGACGCGAAAAGCAGAAACGCGAGAATTAACGAGAAATTACGTGTACATTTTCCTCGCGGGGATATATTGATGTGTCTGTTGCACGTGATTACACTGTTAGTAACATGTCATCGCAGATTTCACGTCAATCGTCATTTCGCGATGGAGCAAACGAAGGACAGTTCATGTCGAGAAAGAAAATATTCGCGAGGTTGCGTCGCTAAAATTACATTTACCCGCCGGACAAAGGACGCGCCAATGACTGTCGTGACGCCTCTTCCCTGCGACAGTTTAATTGAAAGCTTCACACGTGCCGTTTTGCGTGCAAAGCGCGCATGTTTTTATACACAGCAACCTCTCTCGACAGAGACGAGAGTGTCTTTTAGCATTTAATAAATATAACGTCAGGCAGAGGTGGGTTTGATACACATTCTGGAAATTTGATACGTATAAATGCGTAGGTAGAATATATATCAAACTTGTATGATATCTTTAACATAACCGTTTTTTTAATTTCTAATTTATTAATCTTATTAACTAAAAAAACAATGTTTTTAGATTTTTGAAGTTTTGAAGTATACTGCTGATTGGGAATAACTCCAAAAGTCCTTTTCAATTTTATTAAAAATGTAGTTTGTAATTAAAAAACGAAAACGAAATAATATTGAAAATATAAGTGCAGCATATACATGAATTTAGTATACAATAATATTAGTAATTCGTTGTAATTTTTGCTCTTATCGCGTGGATTTAATTTGAATACATGTATAATCTGGTTGTGCCATAATTTTCTAATTAATTTTCAATTACATATAATTATATATTGTCGTATTTCAAATTGTTGATATCGCAGTAAAAATGTAAATTTGTTATGCCAGTCTAAAACATCTAAATAAGATCATCAGATTAAAAAATAAGATTATGTGATAATATATATATGTATGAAAGTAAAGAGAATCATACTTCAGTATCATACGTAGAATATCTATGTATGATACACAGCATATGATACATTTCCAATCCTGACGTCATAATTAATATTGCGTCAGCTGCAACGCTTTGTGACACGAGTTCTGCAGATTTCTCTCTGAATAATCTATCTTCCAATACATTCATTTTATTTTAATTTTAATAGTTTTAATTTCAATAGTTTTAATTTTGTTTTATTTGCATTTTTATTTATCTTTTGAACTTCATGTCGAAAGCTTGTAAATAAACTAAAATGAACAGAGAAAAATTTCGAATATGTCTTCGTGTTGTACGCAAATATTTGCCAATCGAATTTCAATGCTGTAAAAATATTAGTCTACGAATACATATACGCGTTTAACTGTATCCATTTCTGTTTCCATTTCAAAACCCGATTTTAGAAAAATCATATTAGAGATGAATATACCTACATAAAATCCGATAGGTGTCTACATCGATCATATTCCTGTAGTTTGTCGAATTATTGTGGAAATAATAATTATGAGAAAATTTTTATAGGGCTTCTAAAAAAATCGATTAAGAGTGCGTACTTCGTTAAAAACGAATTTGCAATAGCATTTTTAAGTCTAATTACGTCGTAACGTAAAATGCAAAGTTTAATATCGATTTCCGGAGAAATTCACTAATTAAAGCGCATAGGGCACGCTGTAATATTCGTATTGGAAGCTTAATTCTAATCCCAAGGATGTAGCAAGTCCGATAGGCTGTCCCGACGCGACTCGCGTATGCAGAGCACGTATAATGGAATACCCGACGGGGTTTCGATCGGGAGCCAATTACCAGCGCAATCGAACGGGCGCGGCACGGTGGCCCGGCAACCCAGTAAACTTAACCGCAGGATTTAAACGACCGCGGCCGCGGGCGCGTATTGCGTTTAAGGTGAATCCATGAAGCTGTCTACTTCGAAATTGCATCCGTCGTTTCATTCGAATGAGACTAGGAAGTATAGGCCATCACGGGCGACTTTCCATCGAGATCTCGCTTTACGAGATTTATCTGCACGGACGAGTCATGTACTTGTAGAAATAACGTGAGAAAAAATTCTATTATTGGTACTTACCCCTCCGCCGTGTTGTGTGCCAGGAAGGATTTGGGCAGCGACAAGGATCGCTGATGAGGGTCCAGGACGATGTCGCTCGTGAGCGAATCTTCACCCCGAGTTGGCGCGCTACCAGGTCTGGATAGTGTACCGTCTTTCGGTGGTTCCATCAATGTCTTAAGTGAACCGATCACAGCATCTTCTATTGGCGTGGATGCACCGGAGCTCTTTGCATTCCGCGGACTCTTCGTCACCGTGCGATCTGACGTGGTAATCCAAATATCGCTGCTCGAAGACGACGAGGTGGTCGTCGACGAAGAGATAATCGGGCCGCCGCTTGGCGATCTATTGACATTCATTCCTTGAACAGGTGACACTCTCCTATCCTTGCTGTCGGTGCTTTCGAAGGATCCCGGGAAATCGGGCTTCCGGTACACTCGGTGATGCATTTGATCTCTCTTCTCCGTTCCTGAGCCTACTTTATTTACAGAAAACTCTATATGAATGAAATCTAAATTATTCCACTTATCCCATATAGCACAGATCGTTCCAATATTACGATATTTCAGCAATATTACAATAATGTTGCTGTAAGCTTCTGTGCTGTATGGATATTAAAGATTAAAATTTTTCTAAAAAAAAAGTAAAACACTGCCTATTAATTTAAAATAAGTATTTGTTTCTACTTATGACATTTAATTTAATAGGGTAAATTTTTTGATAATTAAGCTATTACGGACCATTCCCGTTAGATCCCTCTAATGGCGACCATCTATTTGCCTGCTTGAGCACTTTGGGTCTCTCCTGATATTTGCCCTGCTGGCTGTTTCTGCTCTTCCTTAAGTTATCTCTCTCGCGAAGCTCCCGATCGTCCATTCGCTCGAGAGAGGCCGGTGAAGAGCTCGCACTTCCGCGATGACTACCAGCATCGGTGGAGAGTCTTTGATGTGCTGGATAACTTTGCGACAACTTCATGAAAACTGGTGGTGGCGCCTGATTTGGCGAATACAAGGTTTCTCTTTGTGAGCAATGAGGCCAAAAGTCGCACGTGCTGCTGTTACAACGCAGTTTTGTATCTGGACTGATACAAAAGTCTTGATTGGTGGATGGCGCATTCGCGTTTGGTGTTGTAGCACCTCTCTGCAGCGTCCGTGGCCGTCTTGATTGTTGCTGTTGTTGCTGTTGTTGTTGCTGTTGTTGCGATTGCGACTGCTGTGGCTGTTGCTGTTGTTGAGATTGTGAAGAATTCGATACTTTCGAAGATTGCTGCTGTTGCTGCTTGGAGGATATGATGTAAACGTCATATGTATTGTTGCCTCGTCTCTGCTCTTGGCTCTCATCGCGACGTTCATAGCGGCTTGACATCATATTTCTAGGCACGACGCGGCTACGCGTGCCATACAGATATTCAGTCACCATCTCCGTTTCGCGGAAAAGATTCTCATTTATGGTATCGTCAGTGGATTGAGCTTTTCCTAAAGAATTTGGGAAAAATCAGATAAGAGAATAAATTCGATTTTGATCAATTTTGATCGTTGACAATCGTATATTTTCTTTAAAAACAATTCTTTTTTCGGTTTTTTGTCCGCTAAATTTAATATAAGAAATATTCGATTTTGAATTAATCTACTATGTAATTTTCTATTTCATAAGATTTTCTATTTTCTTTACATTCTCTTCGTGTTTTACAAAACTTTTCATTGCACATTGATTTTTTTATAAAATGTATAAAAAAATGAATAGCTAGAAATTTTATGCAAATATTTTTTAATCTAAAATTTAAAATAAATTTTGCAGAAGTAAAAATAATTTATTATAAGGATATAAAAATTGCCTGCATGTATAATTATTACCTTTCTTTCACGAGAATATGAAGTTTATAAAAGATACGTTTGAGAACATTTATTCTTCGCATCATAAAATATTCATAGATATACGTTTGTAATTAGAATTAAATTATCTTAGATATAAATCATCCAAGGAAGAGTACTCACTGTTCTGAAGAACATGGCGCTTGGACCTATCACTTCCTCGATCATTCACAATTTTCACAACAACTCTGTGTGCCTCGTTCGACTCTCGGGAGTGTTCTCTCTGCGGGCCCGTCGTTCCTGGCGACCTTTTCTCCGGTAATTGGAGACTCCTGGATCTTCTAACTCGGGATTGATGAGAATCGGGCGATACCTGATTGGTTCTAGCGCTTTGATGCTGTCGCGAGGGATTGCCGCGTCTGAATGGATTAGGCGTAGGTGACCGCCCTTGTCGTCCTTCGCTGCTGGACGAGGAAGACGATGAAGAAGGTGAATTAAACATCTGTTTTCCTGACTCGGAGGATCCGGGCGATCTTCTGAGCCCCTGTTGGCTTCTATGGATTCTCCTAGATGTAACACTTAGGTGTTTCATTTTCATAATACTGTGAAATGTTTTGCGATGCAATACTAAATTAATTTATTTTTTAATTCAAAAGTAATTCTAGTTAACTAATTTTTTTTACCATCATCTAGGATATTTTTATATCAATTAAATCAATATTAGTAATATTATGTATGTATACATATTATGTATTATTATTTTTCAATTTGTTATAGTATTTGTGGATTAAATTCATATCTATAATGTTTATTGATATTCATATTTATTTATTGATATTCTATAAACAATTTTCTAAAAAAAAAAGTAAATAGAAAGTAAATAAATATTAAACATAAATAGTTTATTACGACATATATTTCTAAAAAAATGAAAATTTTTAAATTAACATAACGTTTTTTTTATTTCGAATTTACATTTAAAGCATTGTTAAGAGAAAATAGTTATTTAAAAAATAAATAAATATAAATAAATAAAAGTTATATACCTATATAAAAAAATTTTACACTTATTCATATTTTTTTCGCCACTGAGATATAAAAATATCTCAGGACTATTCCCGAGTTAATATGTATATATATATGGAATGTTAATTTAAAAAGATTGAAATTGAATATAAAAATAAATGTCCAAAATGTTTGTACATTATACAAATTAAAAAACTATTTAATGTTTTATTAATGTAGATTAACTTTAATCTTTGTTTAATTCACTCTTTACCTTAATCTAATTTTTGGAAGAGGAAAAAAATTAAAAGTAAGTTAAACCGAGATTAAAATTAATCTATGTTAGAAATGGATATAAATAAAATACTTTACAATTTTTTTTCTGTTGAATTTCTTATATGAGAACTTCATAAGTTTTCATATACGTATGCATACCCTTGCCTGTTGGGCGATATTCGTTCGCCGTTGGCGCGAATTGATTCTGTGGACGAATTCAAGGCAAGAGCTGATGACGACACCAAACTGAGATTTAAGGATGAACTAGGATTATCATCTTCATCGCCATCTTCATATCTAGTATCAAAAGATCAATATTTTCAATGTATTTCTAAGTTTTTTTTAATACTGTTAACATTAACATTTCATGATATAGTGTTTATTATAATATATCTATAAATTATGTGAAATATAGATTATAGAGAGAGACTGTCAATTAATGGAGAATATCAATGTTTAGATTTATTTAATTCTGCTTTTATCAGTTCTACTTTTCCAATTTATAATCGAGACTGAATTAATACATTTAAAAAATCGAATTTGCCGACAGAATTTGCCGAATTTGTCGTTCATTGTAATCAAAAAGTTTTTTTTACATACCCTTCCACTGAAGAATCTGTATTCTCTGCCAAACTAGGCATAATAGGTTTTGTGACACAACTGTCAAGACTTCGGAATCCCATCGACGATGATGACGAGCTGGACGATTCGAGATATCTTTGCACGAATTGCGATCTTCTGGAGGATGATTGATCCTCCAGGGACTTGGCTTGCGCCATACGATACTGTTGCTGTTGTTGTTGTTGTTGTTGCTGCTGATTGACATTTTGTCTTTTTGATCTGGAGGACACTAAACCGGAATTCTTCCTGGACGGAAGGGAGCTCCAGTTGACTTGGTGAGGTGGCGGCGATGGTGGCGGACTAATAATGTCGCTATCGACGATGGCATTCGATCGCGGTAGAAAAGGGGCCTTGCTGCCATAATTGCCGCGCACGGCGGAGGAAGACGAATGTCTAGAGGATTTTCTGCCGGCAACAGCATCTTGGAACGCCGGTGGCGGCGATATAATCGGCGTAATCGATGGTGGAGAGAAGGATTCCGGGATGCTGTGCGGCGACGTACAGGCACTGGTAGTGATGGAGTCGAAATCCTGGCTGTGCAGCGCGAGAAAATCAGGTCGCTGTGAGTCTAATCCTCTGGTGAAGTCTTGCGGACACTTGCCCGGCTCGCTGTTGCAATGATAGTCCGCTAATTTGACCGCCGCTCGTCGTGACAACGGTAAAGTACCAGTGGCCGCGTTTACCAAGTTACTCTCATAGTTTGCACGACGATTTTCGTCGAGAGACCGCTGCTGTACCTGCACCCAGCCGGAACGGCCCAAGTAAACGCCATCAACCTCGCGATCGCACCATCGCACAGGCGAGAGCTCGCGACTGCAATTGCCGCTGATAAACAGCTCGCCGGAAGTGCCGCTGTTGCCCGACAAGAAGGAGTTTATGGCATCACGTCGACGAGAACTGGCGGAGACCTGCAGAAGGGAGAATCCTCGCTAATTGACACCCTAAGTGTCATCCCAATCTCCTAGCATCATTTCATTAATTTGTATTTGAACAACGCTATTCTATGATGAAGCTAGATAATGCGACAATCATGGCAGGACAAATTTCATTTCAAATAAAAAAGAGTGACTTCAGTTAAGTTAAGAGATTGGAATGTACAGCCCATTAAATACACATTACGTTTTATTAGTTTTTCTTCAGTGCAGCAAAGTTGATTATAGAATAAATCATAGCTATGTTCGTAAATATTAATCAACGCTAAATGTAATTTCACTTAAAACGACAGTCAGGAAAGGAATTCATTTAACTTAAATTAACATTTACCACGATCCATGGAATTATTTTCTCAAACTTCCGCATGAATTCGATTCTTACTTCCGGGATATGTTCCGTTTTCATGCTTATACACTATAAGCCTTGTTGTTTATCAAATATTTAACAAGGACAAATGATGCTTATAAGCTGTACGCTGTAAACACAAAACGGAACACACCATTCATCTCGCGGATGAAGTAGTGGAGATTAACAGTACGTTTCTGACGTCTTTGCGATCCCCACTTACCTGGCCGTGGCTATCTTGGCGATGCTTATGGCTCGACGTCGATGTGGTCGACGTAGATGTATCGTGACGTTTTAGGGATGGTATTGAACTACCGCGGTTATAGGATCCACGCGCATTCCCGCTGGATTTCCCTCTGCCGCTCGCTGTCTGACTCTTGTTGCTGCTGACGCTGTACGAGGAGCCTTGAGAGCCAACTTCCCAAGGATCCGCTGACGCGTTACGGAGATGGAGGATCGATACATTAGGGCCCCTGCAACCAAAAATTTTCTCCTTTCGAGATCTTGAGGTACCAAGAAACTATTCTTAACTATTCTTAACTATATCATTTAAATATTTATTTTACAAATAAAAAGTTTATTTGTTTATATTAATAGTCGATTAATAATAGACTCGTGTTTGATGAAGAAAATTGGAATTTTATACTTCTCAGATTTGACAAAAAAGAACAAAAAGTTTATTTATGTATACATCGTTCCCTTATTTAAAAAATGACACAATTTAAATATTTTAAGTTTTTACAGAAAAAATAAAAACTATTTTTCAATTCGATAGAAAATTATTGACTAATCAAATATATCAGCAAAAATAATATATTCTTAACTCTTAATACACACATCGATGGTTTTTCTTTTATTACACACATCGTTCGTGTCTTAGGTTAATTTTTATCATTTTAACAAATGTACTATAAAAGTTATTAAGTAATTCTTACATCTACTTTAATATCTTAAAAAGTATTTCTAAGATTGTGTATTTATATAATAAATTTTATATATAAATGTTATAATTAATCATTTGATCTTTCTTTTTCAAAGAAAAAAAATGTGCAGGATACAAATAATCCAATTGTGAATTAATAAGAGTTCATTTTGTCATTTTCATTTCACAACTTTTAAAAATCATTCCTTTTTAATTGTGACAATTTTGATGATATTTTTCTAATCGCTCTTTTCAAGTTGTGACGTTTTACAATAAAATAATAATATTCGAAGAGTAGAATTTTTTTAATTTTTTCATCTTATTCGATTTTAAAGGAAAGAAATTATATTTTTTATATAACATATTTGTTACTCTAAATGATTATATAATTTATTTGATTGATTCTAATTTATCGCATATCTGATCGAATTTAACAAATTTTATAATATTACACAATCCCTCTTCTTCGTGCTTTACCATCGAAATTATACAAGATGAAAATATATAAAATTGCTTTTTTTTGCACGATTATGCCCGTTTGTTCATACATTTTTTATTTGTTATCGAACTCAAAATTTTGCTTCGTCTCATCGTAAAAGGAAATCAACTCGTGGTGCATTTTAACATCTCCGGGGATTTTACGCGACAGTTGGCACGGTCGGAAACCTTCCGTTTCCGTCGATGTCGATCTTCAAATAAGATAGATGCGATCGTTTTCAATTGTATATGTCCTCATGCACATTCCTTCTCACGTACATGTCTGATGTTACGACGAATATTTACATAGTGATATTGTACAAAGAATAAGCGATATATATATATATATATATGTGTATGTGTTTGTGTGCGTGTGTATGTGACTCTCTCTCTCTCTCTCTCTCTCTCTCTATATATATATATATATATATATATATTATTATTATATATATATATATATATATATATATATATATATATATATAATAATAATATATAAGTATGATTACTCTACTCTCTCTACTGTTATTAGT
>NW_012130074.1:3759956-3768067 GCF_000143395.1 Atta cephalotes
TAATAATAATAAGTAATAATAATAATTAATAATAAATAAAGTTAAAGTAAGTAAGTAGTAGAGTAGAGTAGTANANAGAGAGAGAGAGAGAGAGAGAGAGAAGAGAGAGAGAGAGAGAGAGCAAGCGAAGGTTACATGTACTAGTATGTTAAAAACCTCTTTGAATATGTGACAATCAGATATCCGATAGTTTTTCTCGAGAGTAAATGCAAATCTTTTCGCGGACATTCGTACCCTCGACTATATTTCTTATCGTATCAGAGTCTTCATTTTCTGTGCCTTTCATCGCATGGAAAAAATTTTTACAGACTACTGTGAAAATGTTATATCCCGTAATATCAAAATGGAATTTTTCCATACTAATTGTATTAATGAGAAAAATGTATGCGGGAACATCGATCTCGCCATATTTTCTTTGCAAGACAGATCAAATGATATAAATTGAAAGTAAGTATAATGATTGATATTTTCATCACCACGGTCTGGACAAAGTTCAAAGTCTCTCCACTAGGGTTTCAATCATCTTTGGCGCCTGTTGTGATTAACGTGCGATCAAAGAGATCATTGGAGATGAAAAAGACGTTCGTGAAAATGAAATTTTCCGGGACGCTCTCAAGTTGTGTCTCAAAGCCTTGATGCTGTATTAGACGCAATTTGATTTACCGGGTAAATGAGAAATATTAAAATGTTAAACATTAAAATGCGAAATTAACCGTATGAAAGGACCTTATGAGCTTCTAATTAAAATTAATTTTGTCTTGGACTTATCTTAACGAAGCGCTAAAAAGGATTATCGATGAAAAATGCAGAATTCGCTGAATTTGTATGAGCAGCTCGACATCCGATGTGATTTGTGAAACTATTAATTAATTTGGACTAAAGACAGAGGAAAACGTACAATGAAACTAGGTGACGAAGCATATTTCAGATACTTGCTGCGAATAACCTTTCGTCGATATCACTCCACATATGGAGCTAACGAAACGCGCCGAACAAATCGATTGAGACAGGAATATCTATGCCCTCAATTAATCATATTTACCTTTTAACCGACATGACACGTAGAGTCGTTCGCTTCCTTTGATAGTAATGTGATGTCTTAAATAGAACCGCACTTTAAATAGAGCGATCTTTCAGTCTGAATAAGAAACTGGCAAGATGGAGTGACCACCCTCTCTTTTAATCCACTGTCACGTACGCTTGTGTCAGTATAATCGTTGTATTGAACATTGCAAAACATTTCTCATCTGTACGTTTAGCCATCATACTTTTTACCTGTCAAAATTGACTGGTACGAGAACAGCAATTACTCTTGCTCGGTTTATTTTTGAATGTCAATAAAAATGTCTCGTATAAAAGAGACAAATCTTTTTTTATACCGCACGAGATTTGGTATTTTTAACGTGTTTATCATGCAAGATGTTCTTGAAAAACTCCAATCTTGTCTTTACAGATTAATCAGCCAATCAGCCTTGAGAACGGATATCATTCTAGATGGCATTCGGCATTTGATGATAAATTTAACATTCTCTCTCTCGTGTAAGCAGATCATGCTCGACGGTGAGTATCCGAGTGCACGAAGAAGTAACGCGAGTGGTCCGGCATCATGAAACCCACATCATACGTACACTACATACGTACATACGTACACATACAAACACTAGCATCTAAAGGGAATCTAGACGGAAAGGACAAGCATGAATAGGAAAACGATTTAGCTACTGTCTCGTTTCCTATGTGACAGTCACGCTAACTTCATAAGATTCCATATTGGATGTCTTCTTCAATAACTCAAATAGATACAGTTGCACCATTTTATCACACATATACGATTTCACACTAGTAACCGTGCACAATAGTAACTACAAAATCTTCCAAGTTCACATAATCAACGTTTCTAAATTTTTCAATTATTTTTAATATTTCAGAGATTATCAAGCTGAAAACGTGTGCAGTACTTGTGGAGTTCACGGAACAGTTAGAACGCACCGGGACTACTCTTCAGAGCGACAAATTTAAATAGAAAAGAGATAAAACGCGTGAGTTACCTGTCGACACGCGGGATAGGACCCGCGTTAGTGATCTCGCTTGTATCCGCGGCTGGACTGACTCTGCGCGGCGGCAGGGCGGGAGGCACAGCCTGACCGGAGGTTTGGCTCGAGGACAAGGTCGAAATGGGCCCTCCGACGCCCACATTACCCCCACGTACCCCATCCTCGGTCGAGTGCTGTCTCGAGGATTGCGAGTTCTGCGAGAGCCAGCGGCGTCCGGCATTCCGCGTCACCACCGTGGGCCCGCCGGGCCCCGGCTGATGACCTATCGTGCTCCCACTATCCAACGACGTGCTCTGTAACCGAAATCCAAGGCCGTTCTTCGTGGGCAGAGAGAAAATCCGTGGGACGCGATTGAAAATCTGAGGACTACACACACCGATCTGAGAGACCGAGCGAAAATTCCAATTAAGTGTTTGAATTTTTCCTTATTTAAACATTTATTTTATGGTAATTTATGGTAATTCTACACGAAACACTACTCTCTTCTGACTATTAATATAGATTAACTTTAATCTCGATTTAACTTACTTCTTATTTTTTTCTAGAACTAAGAATTAAAAAAAATTAGAAATTAAATTAAATCGAGATTAAAGTTAATCTAAATTAGTAGAAATGCATGTTAAAAGATTTGAATTTTTCATATTTTACTATGTCTGACATTCTCTTAAAAAAATTTATTTTTAACGTGCATTTAGAAAATAATTAACACATTTAGAAATTAATTTAAATAACTACTTGAATCCAAGAGATTTACTGTATAGTCCTATAATCCTAGAATTAATTATTGCGATAAAATTTCAGATACATAAAATCACTGTTAAATAATAATTAATGTTTCTGTGATTTTAAAATATGTTCTTAATTGCTAATATATTCTATAAAAAAATATTTAATACTCGTTTCTATACCAATGTAATTCTATTTTAATCTTGGTTCAACTAACTCTTCATCATTTTCTAATTCCGAAAATTGGAAAAGGATGAAGAATGAGTTAAATCAAGATTAAAATTAATCTACATTGGTATAATGGTATAATATAAAAGATACATTGGTATAACATAAGAGATAAATTGGTATAATATAAGAGAAATGAATATCAATAAAAAAATCTTTGAAACGTACGTATTACGTCATAAATATTAGTTTCCTTTTTTTCGATCGTTTTTGATTTTCCCTTATTAACCAGAACTCGTTAACGGGTATCATTATCGCTATGATCGTTATAAAATTGTGTCAATTGCCAAAGGGGCCTGTATTATAGGGCGCCATTATCGTTACGTCGATCACGGACTAAACTTGCGTAGCCATAAGAGCATGAAGAGCCGTGCGGCTGTCTCTACTTCCAAATACGGTTGAAGCACGTATGAACAACCGGCGAGTTGGCGCAACTCCGTCGCGTGTCGAAGAAAGTATTTTTATTCTCGTATGTCCTGCCTGAGAGGAGAACTCCGTACGAGCGATTTGTCGCGATAACTCGAACTTCGAACGTGTGTGTCACTTTATTGACTTTTATTACTCCACACGACTCAATATCTCAATGACATGTCACCTGATTTGTTTTTGAAACATCCATCTATATGAATATATTTATATAATATCGTAATCGAAATATATTTAGGAACATACTCCAGACATGACAAGTGATTTTATGAAATATACACGGAGAAAAATATTTAGTTGAATTAATTGGAATCCTGGTGGAAAATAAATCCAGAATTTTGATTAAGATTTCTGATTAAATCTATTAGAATTCTAATAAATAAAGAATTCTAATAATAACCAAGGAAATTCTGAATGTTGGTTATCTTAACCCGAAATCTAGTAGATTTAATCAGAATTCTGGGTCGTTCATTTTCTACCAGAATTCTAATTAATTTAAATTTTAGTTAACCTGGTTAAAACCAAATACTTTTCTCTGTGAAAAGATTAATAATTCAAAATTTTCAATTATATTCCGTCACAATGTAATTGAGAATGCGGTCCACTTAGTGGTCCACAATAAAGTGCTTTGAATCATTTGATTAACTAATCGACAGAAAGAATTGTACTAATTTATACCAATTTAAAGAAAAATGCTTTAAATTTGTAATATCAAGTGAACTTAAATAACGACAAGAGCACCAATGTGTTAGATTAATAAAACAGATTAAATTCGTTCGATTATGTCTCAAGACATACATTTACGTGATTTTTTCTGGACGTAACGGAGTCTTGCGAGGATCCTCTTGCGTAATGCCGAGCGAAGACCTCGGCGAGTCTGGATCTTCCTGAGCTCGCATTTGACTTGGATTTATTTGGCGGCGAGCCATCGATAACACCCGCCAAATTCGGATTGCTGCTCTTGCGCTCCGGAAACACTAAGTGCTCGATGTTCGGCGTGTATCCAGGATCGTTTCTGACAATGTCCTGGAGCGTCACGCGGCTTGGTCCGCCATTACTGCAACAATCCATGCGCAATGCCAATTTTCGTTAACTGTTGTCAATGATGATAAAATGATTGTATATGAATTTTATTAGATTCGTCTCAATAATAATAATAATAATAATAATAATAATAATAATAATGTGATAAGTTAATAGGCTAATAAACTAGCAAGGCGCTAGTTTTTTAAATAATTATACTAAAAAAGAAATTATTAAATTTTAATATTTCTTTGAATAGTACTAAGTAAATATTTATTTACAGTAAATACTTACTTAATAAAAGAATAATTAAATTAGTCATTTTTATATCAAATAAGTATATGTTTATATTTAGTAATATTTACTTAAAACTTCAAACAAGTATTTATTGAAATTTAGTATTTTTCCGATATATAATTATTAGACTGCGAACATTTATGCAAAATATTTAATTGAATATTAATCATCGGAGCAGTCGATCATTATTCGTTAAAGAGTTATTAAAAAGTAAAATAAAAAGATTGAGATTGCCATCTGTAAATGTACAATTTATGCAAAATATTCAGTTAAATATTTTGCATAAATATCCGCAGTCTAATAATATATATCATAATTATATTTATCAATTAATAAATATGATCGCCTATTAAAAAATATGATATATTTATTGAAAGAAAATATAATTATAATTATTTATTAAAGAAATTAATAATCCATCTTACTTGTTTATTGACCAATTATCTTATATTATGACTATAGATAGATCGAAAGATATGTAAAAATCCATTCCGAGAAAGTTCAAGAAAATGCCTTAAGGTATAAATTATTCCATAAATGGATTTTAATCTTTTAGTTATTTAATTAAGATAAATTCTTGACTCTAATTAAGATAAATTTTTTAACTAACCTGGGCCCGAAACCATGCGACTGTCTCTGTCCGCGTCTCTTCCCGCTGCCACGGCCAGGCTTGATGTTTGTCGCCTCGGCCAATTGCAGCAAACGGCTGCGATGCTGCCGTAACAGCGGGTCCTCCCGACGATTCATTCTATCCTGTGCACCTGAAATCTTGCTCCTGCATCCTGGAATTATTCAAAAAAAAAGGATAAGGAATTCACTTAAGATTCACTTATGACCTTTGATATCTTCATATACCGCAATTATATTTTTTGCATAACACCAATAAATAATTGTTTTACTGTCGTGAAGAAAAAAATACTTCTCAGAATGGATTCTTAAAAAATTGTAATAAAATTAAAAACACAAATAGATATAAAGGCCGTATTCGATCAAAGCGGTGTTTAATAATATATTTGTATATTATTATAAGTTTTTTATAATTTTCTATTAAAGCAAATTGCGTACCAATTATTTGTCGGTCTTAAAACATAATTCTAAACTAGGGTACACAAAAATTAAACTAGAATACACAATATCATAAATTAAGTTGACAAGCATTTTAATTATTATACAAACATTTTATTACTAATTTTATTATATCTTTGAAATACTAGTAAAGAAATTATTGTGAAAAATATCATCTCAACCAGAATTCAAACCTGGATCTCTCTTTCTGTGGGCATCTTACCAATTTGACCGTGGCATATGATAATAATAAAAGTTAACAAAGTTTGTACAAGATGGAAAAATTTATGCTGGCAAAGTTCAACATGTGTAGAAAAAAGCAGACTCGTTGCAAAATATTAATTTAAATTTCCATAATGTTCACAACAATAAACAGTTTAATAAAGTAAGTCTTGCTTACAGTATTTTATACATTTTTACGAGATTTGCAAAAGCGTGGGCTTGCTTTTAATCACTCTCTTCACAAGGATCGGTCAGAAAAGAGGAATTACCACGAGCATACACTGTTTGTGCTGCTTTTCGACTCGTCTTCTCTCTTTTATCTCATTTTGATGCGACAAGAGAAGGCAGATATATACAGAAAGGAGAAAAATGCTGTTGTCCTCCGCTGTCTGCCAGTTGCGCACTTTTTAAAAACGTTCTCTTTCTTTTCACCTCTCGAAAACTTGATGATCCTTTATTGCGTATATAAAATGTGTATAAATTCATGTTTCTCTTAAGGAATAATACTTTTTTTTCCAAGCAAAATATTTTTAATTCCAATGTATATCATAAGGCTAATATTTTTGTATTTATTCGATATTTTCGTTAAAACATTTTTTAATAATTTAAAGAAAATGTCAAGAAAAATAATCGTTTCAAAAAAGAACAAGTTATATAGCACTATTGCAATTCTAAAATGCCATTAAAAGCGTACTTAGACTTTTGGACTTCGGTGTAAATTGTAGATAACTTTCTGAGAATTTCTAATTGAGATTAGAGAAAAGTGAGAATTCCAAAAAAATGTCATCATTTTAAGATCTCAGATAGCACTGATTCATTTGAACTCGAAAATTCATCTTCTATTCTTTATAAATTAGCATAATCTGTTTAAAATGAACATAAATGAAAAAAAATTTTTTTAATATATATAATACAAATATATATGCATATTTGTATGTATGTTATCTTTAATAAAAGTAATATTTAATTTACATAAAAAAAATTAAGTGTGACAAAACAGGAATTCATTTCATAAATAGGAAGTCAATAAAAGTTCTTTTCGGACTCTCTGTACTATCTGGAATATTCTTAAAATCGCATGCCTTTAGCTTCTTAGATTTTAGATTTCAATGTAACTTATAAATAATTTTTTCAAAATTTCCTCTATGAAAATACTGCTTATAATAATTAATTGTTCTTAATCTCGCGCAAACTTTTGTGACAAATATATAGCAATCGCACGCCCGCGCGTGAACGTGATAAATGGATAAATAGTCGAAGACAAACTGATGAATATCCTTCCTATTTTTCGTTTTTTATTTTTTTCAACAATGTCACTCCTGGCAGTAGTTTTAACAGAGTGTATTAAAATATCGACTATCGAAGAAAGTTCGGCGGTCATGAATAGTTAGCCGCAAAAGTAACAATATGCATGCCGGAAAATTTAATATCAGCTAAATTAACCGATGAAGCGAATATTTCAAATGTTTGTTCTCCATGTTTTAATTTTCATTGGATCGTTTGGTATTTTTGATATGCAGGAAGAAACGAATAAACATTAGATTTTCCTAAAAAAATATTATCACAATGAAAGAACATACACACAGTATTCCAGGATCACCGGATTTTCTTTTAATCAAGAACACTTTGGAAGAAACTAAAAATCCATGGGCGACAAAATCAGTATAGATGATATAGAGCATTCCATGCTTATAAATATTCAATGTATGGAATTCCATGCATTGAATTCCATACCTATAGGTATTTGATCGGGACTCTTGTGACAGGCTTCTGAAGAGCTATACCTATCCAATATGTCTATTGCATATTGAATAACGAGTGACATTCAAAGTTCTGCGTTTTTGCACATGATGTAAAGCAGAACTCTCATTGGATATCGCTTATCGCTTATTGTTCATCGCGTTCAGTGTACAATAATTTTATTTAAAAAAATAAAATCAGAGCAGCTACTTTTGCCATATAGGAAAGGTATGTATGAGAAAATATATATATATATATATATATATATATATATATATATATATATACTTCTTCTTCTCCTCTACTACTACTACTACTACGTAACTACTA
>NW_012130074.1:3772128-3781900 GCF_000143395.1 Atta cephalotes
TATATATATATATATATATATATACTTCTTCCTTCTCCTCCATCAACTTATCCTCAGAAACTCCATTGAAAAATTTTACTTCGTCACCCCCCACAAGAATCTCCATCTTGAATTGCATTTCGAGATTCATCAATCTTTGCCGCAGTCAGCATTCGAGTAAACACGACCGACAATTTTTTTCCTCTTAAGGAAATTTAACTAAACTCGTTTTATTGATTCAAACAAATTTACATACATATGATTTACGTGTCATTGAAACATCACATGCACACATACGCAATAAATTTAGCGATACAGTATCTAAAAATCTAATTCTGAGAACTCGACGGTTGTTCATGTAAATTACTAGTCTGCAGATCACAATTTTGTAAACACAGATTGTAAAGTTTTTATATCAAGCAAGTATTATTATGATGTTGATATTATTATGGTGTTGAATTGAGCTCTAAACGCCATATTAGATTAAGAAATGGTAAAAATCTCAATTTAAAAATTTTTTTCATTCTCGATATAAATTCTTCATACGTATATTTTAATTCTAGAAAAAGATTTTCAAATTTGTAAAAAAAGAAAAAATAATTGTTATACAAAAATTATTGCGTTTAGAATAATATACACGATTTTAGAAGCGCCTTAATCGATCGATCAAATTAAATTCACCTTGATGCTGGACGCGCCTTAAATGACGATTTTACTTCTTTCGTTACAAATCGTTTTCCGATTCTATTAAGAACCGCTCTCTTTTGCAACTTCCAGTTACGTTGACGCATAATCTGTATTTTGGTTTACTCGGCTCAATGAAAAGCTCGTTTTCTCTATGACGAGGGTTTTCTCACTAGCGCATCGGCGGCATTCTATTTATTGAAATTCAACGATTTTTCTTGCACGAGTTTAACCTCTTTTATATTGTAAAATACCAGGACAAGACACGGAATCAAGGATTTTGAAGGTCGATTGACTTTTAAGAAGATCCGACATATATAACGTTTTTAGATCAACAAAGCGAATTCCGGGAAGCCACTGTTTTCTGTTTCAATTTGATTTATTCGGAGTCATGTCAAATGGAATACGTTTCTCTGTAATTTTGCTAGAGTAATACACGCACGTGTCGCCCATAATTTTCAAAAATTAGATAACGTGTCGTTGGCGCGTCGTTAGTTCCACTTTGCGGGATTTTCGTTCGAAGAATCGTGGTGATTCGGAATGTAATTTGTAGCCTATAAAAGTATCATTCGTTTCAAGTTATTATCATTGGCGACAGGGAGAAAAAGCACAGAGCAGCAGCGGGAGCGACACCAAATCGAAGAGCAAATCGTGCGCGCGCGCGATTACTCGTCGGAGAGATGATCGGATTTGCGTGCATTTGAACAGCGAAATTTCGAGACGTGCAGCACACGTAACCCACCCTATAAATTGCGAGTTCTGATTAGGATTTACGAGGGACGCTCTTTAAAACGAGCACCACGAGATACACCGCGAGTTCTCCAATCGAAATTTATGGCTGCGAAAGAAAATAAGAAAAATGAGAGGGCGAAATCTCGTTGGCGGAAGGGGATTTTTACCACAAGCTCGTACGTTTTCTGACAATGCGAATGTTTCGACCCTTAATCTTTTCTGCGGTACTAATGCTATTTGATTTGCATACACTTACTTCCTTATATTCATGGGAACGGTTTTATCATATTGAGAAGAATGAGAATACTTGATTACATAAATATTTAATCTTAACGGCTTTTGTATATATTTGAAAGTACAGCGCGATAATTATTGCACACAAATTTCGACTTGTTAGATATTAACGTATAAGTTGTATTTTAGATGTTTTGTATAAGCTTGAACGTTTTAAATGCGAAACTTTCGGCTTGTAAAAATATTTAAAATATAACTTATATAACAAGTTGAAATTTATAAATAATAATTACCGCGCTGAACTCTCATAGCCTTATAATTTGTGATATTTTAATTAATATTATTTATTTACAAATTTGCAAATATATTTTTTCAGTTTTATAACTGTATACTGATTCGATTTATATGACTTGAAATGTAATCATAAACTTAAGTTGGAAATAACATCACAGATAACATTAATCGTTAATTTAATAATGATGCTAATAAACATTTTAAAATACGAAATGTGAAAAATATTATCTTTATCAGGGTTTAAACCAGGAATTGTATGTCGATCAATATGTTTATAACAGTTATTTACCAATTAGAATATAGTCATACAGCTTTTTAGTCAAGTTATAATTTAAAAAAATCAAAAATTTTTTAAAACTTTTTTATCGAATATGAGCATTTTAACTACAAAAAATTAACTTTTTTAAAAATTAATTTTTAATCTTTTTAAAATATAATTATAAGCAAAAAAACGATTATATAACTTAATTGATAAATTGCTATTCAGCAGAGAAAGCAGCTTTGCAACTGTTGTAAAATTTGTCAATATAATTAGTTTATATATCTAGATTTATAAGAAATGAAAGATAAGAACTAATCGTATTAAAGAACTTCACAACTTGCAAAGCTGCTTTCTCTGTTGGACGCAACCATTAACTACTATAAAGTATATTAATCGACATAAAACATAAAAAATATTATAAATAACGATATAAATATACAAAAGCAATTAACATAAACATATTTGGCTCTTTCTTTATTTATTATTTTGTTTATTAAAATATTTTAATACTCCAAAAATTTTATATAATATGTATTTTTGAAATAAAAAATGATATATAGAAATACCAATAAAAAATATATAATTAAAGAAATATAAATGACAAAGAATTGTCTTAGTCCTCATTTCTTCTTACGTTTTTATTATTTTACAAATTTTTCAATAAATTCTTAAAATTGAATTTTTCTTAGCAAATATATCGCAATTATAAACTGTCTTAGATATAGATAAATTTTTCTGAATAATCCCTGATGATCTGAATAATCCCGTAAGCAGATACTAAAATAATTATTCTTTATTTAATCTCAAATGGATCTTGCTTCTGTAGATTATAATGAATTTGCGAATTTATCTGATATTTCATTATTTGTAAAGGCAATTTTTCTTCTCAAGATTTCATTCAGAAGTAATGGAACGAGATGGAAACATTTCATTTTGAACATTCCTAATCCGCATAGGATTTTCAATGAAGAGGTGGAAATTGCGCGACACATGAGGAGAAAGATTAATACGTGACGAGCTTTAGAAGGATTCCCGGTTTAATAAACGACATTCTATATTTCTAGTTTTATCGTTTAGGACTTCTGTCCTAGCAGTGAATGGGATCACGTACTCACATAATATGAGTCCAGATTTGTTGGACATATGTTCCAGGATCACTTGTGCAGGAGAGTGTGAATCGTTAGTAAAAAGAACATATTGATGGAATAACGGAGAAAATTTATGAACGTCACGTAAATGCTTGCGACTATCGATTACTAGACAAATTGAAATGCCGAGAGGAAATATGATATATATTATACATATAATGCAATAGAAAATATAATATATAAAAATATACTATAAATTTAGATTCAAAATAAATTATTAAAACAAAAATAAATTAATTTTTTTATATTAGTCTTTTGAATACGATTAAATTGAATAAAAATACATTAAAGTCATGAAATTCGTATTAAATAAAATCTCATTTTGCGCCTATGATATAAGTCATGACAATTTGCGAATATAACAGAATATCTTTTCACAGGCGTTGGAACGTCATAATAAGTTGAAGATGAATCGCAGCATTCTAGGTACCTATAAAGTATCTTAAAATTTAGATTTTCGTAATAATTATTACGAACGACATCCGATATTTTTGCATATCACTTTAATATAACTTCATAATATTATTTGATTTCTCTCCAATCTCCGTATCGCAATCTATAACTAAAGCTCGACACAGAAAATCAACAACCCGAAAGCAGGGCACGTTAATTAAAAATAAACACTTGATCACATCTAATTAATAAATAAAATGGATTAATTGTTTCATTATAATAAAAATGTTTCATAGAAATCATGAATATGACAAACAGAGTTTAAATAAATTTCTTTTTTTATTTTATATACAAACATATAGAAGAAGTAACTTAATAAAAAAGCTAGAATTCATTTCGTATAAATTATTTCATAAAAAATTGATATAAATAATATCTATATAAATAATATCTTCGCATAAAACATGGTAAACAGATTTTTTTTTTGCGTTTGATAGAGAAACATAATGAAAATTGACTTATAATCATATTTATAATCGTAATATAGATTAAAAATAATCTGAAATATTTTTAATAAAAATTGTTTACATTGGTATAAAAATATTTTGAATTGTATATGAAAATATTTATTATAATATAAAAACTGTTATATTTTTTTTTATAAATTTAATCGGCAAAAACGAATGAATTCAACGCAGCAGCTAATAGTAATGCAGCAGATAATACAGGTAATTGTGGCGATCGATAGAATGCGTGTTAACGAGACGACAAATGGATATTCTTGGATAATAAACATTACATTAGATAATTGCAGGCATAATTCTATGGGATTAAATGAAGGAAAGCTATTTTCACAGAGATTACAATAAATTCTCTTTCTTCTGTTGATTTAAATATTTAATTACATTCTATTAAAATACATAATATTGAAAAAGAAATTTTATAGAATTTTTGCGGACTCCTTTATATATATTTTTAAAAATACAATTCTCAATACAATTTTTCCTAGTATTTTGCATTAAATTATGTAACATAAGATTTTGCATTCCTATAATCATAGTGTTTATGCGAACGTTCGGGATTGTGTGTACACGTATGTACGATCATACAAGAAATATATTTGATGGCTCTCGTAGTACATGTATTATAAGTGGATAAATGTAATGGCGGTGACGTTAAGTCAACAGAACGTAGTTATCTACGAAAAAGAGAAGAGAGAAAGACAGAGAAGGAGAAAGTGACGTAATTGTGAAGACGTGGTGGATAACGTGAAAGCTCTTCAAGCTTGGCTACCATCAAATTACGTCAGATTATCAGAACTTTCAAAAAGCTTTCCAAGAACTGACGGTAGTCCTTGATAGCAGAAATTCGAAGCTACCATCACCGTGTATGATACTAGCTCGACTATGTTGAGTGACATTAGTTTAGAATACTAATTTATCACTTTAAGTTAATTTGCAAAAATTATTTTTTATCTTGTTATCTTCGTTAGTTCTACGATGAAAAATATTTGATATAAAAATATATTATATATCTACAAATATATTTACATAATTATAAATAAAATGTACCTATTTATATATGTCCTTATATGTTTCCTTTCTATTGTATAATCTTTCTCTATACATATGTATAAAAAAAAGTAATTAAAAAATATTTTTAGAAACATAACTTTCTCATTGTTTTTTTCTTATAAAAATTGCGATTACATTATACAATATTGTATGTATAATTATGTATATGATATATATACTCTTCTATATAAGATTATTATATTTATATAAAATTATACATATAAATTTTTTTCTCATTTTTTTTAACTTAACTTTTCTTAAAATAAACAATGTAGAAAATTATCTTTTGAATCATTTTTTATTTTTTCTTATTATTATTTTTTTATATATACAAATAAAAATGATAGAAAAGATAGAAAATTATATGTAGACATAGTCTACATATAATTATATAATTAATAAATATAATTATATAATTAATAATGTACATATATTTTATATGTTCATATCAAAAATTTTTTATCGAGTATCAAGTTCTCATCATTTTGCTTGTTGCTGCAAATTTTTATTAATTGTTAGATCTGAATAATTACTGATTAATATACAGCAATATTAATTATATATCGGTTAATATTATAAATATTAATACGTGATCGATGATATTACATAGTCAAAATAATTATTGATGCATGTCGAAATTTAAAAGATATCAATTGCACAACTAATTAATTAAATTTCACTTGTGGAATTTTTTGAAAATGTGCTAATTACTGTATGCAAATAATGTATCATACATACATTAATATTAATCACAATTGCTAATCTTTTTTTTACATAAATAAGTAATTAAATGTATGATGCGAATTGTCCCATTCTCTTGAGTGTGATAACACACCAAAGTTAGATAGAAGTCGGTTATGCAATTTCACAAGTGATTTCCCCATGGAACGAACGTAAGATCGAAATATGATATCTAGATATCTTAAACTTATCCATCAGTCACGAAAGAAAAATATTAATATTCTTGACATCAATCACAGTTATACTGAGCATAACAATACGCTTGTAAAAATTGTGTATGCAAATGAAATCATTAAAATAAATTTCATTTTATATATATATATATATACACTTGAGCTAATGTAAACAGAGAATTCATTTTAACTTGCACGTTTCAAATTTTGAACTCGATTAGAAACTTGGCGATCTTTTCTAGAAATAATTCTGTTGTCGAAAACGCTCAAGGGCAATAAGTTTCTTATCTTGGGTAATGGAGTATGGTCGATCAAACTATGCAGTAAAGTGGAGCATGTCCTTTAGGTTTTGTAGAGATCGACCTTCAAGTAAAAGAGAGACTAGTCATCACTTGATTTTAGATTAGCTAGATTTAGAATACGACAGTATATTGTGACAATACTTTATTCAGAGTCCACTAGTGTTTCGATTTTTCTATAAAAAAATAATTGATTGCATATTATGTAAATTGTTATAGACATTCAACCGACAATGGATTTTTAATAATCACTTTTTTGTATATTTTAATAGAAAATATTGTGCATTATTATTAATATTGATTAAATTAAAAATTTAAAGGAAATGTCCATGAAAAATAAATTTTTGTTATTTTTAATCTTTAAAATGCTTCACATTTTTCTTATATTTATATTTATTATAAACAAGTGTTTTGACAGAAAATTATAAAAAATAAAATCACAATTTTTTGAACTTACAATGTACACAAACAGATCGTACAATTTAATAAAAAAGTTTATTGTAGTATTTGCTTTCATTTATCTGCATTTCAAAATGATTTTTACAAAATGTAATTTAATATTTTTCTTTTATTTTCTTCTCATATCTTCTTTTATTTTTTCTTTATTTTAAATCCAAATTTCTTTTTCTTTGTAACTGTTTATTTATTACTTAAGAAAAGTATTTTAAAGAACTAATAAAGACATTAATCGATTTGTTGGAGTTACTCAACATTTATCCCATGAGTATTTTACTACTCTTGGAAGAAAAGAAATACACTCGGTTCTATCGGAAATATAAGAAACAACGAAGTATGGCTAAAAGTAACACGTCGATCACGATCGGAACAGGAAATGGAGGAAAACTTTAGTTCGACTATGTCAGAGGTATGTGGGAGCGAACTTGTGAAACAAATTTACAGTTTCTGGAGTTCAACGGTTTGATTGAAATGATACGATGGCTAGCTTCAAGAACAGACTCGATGGAGACAACTACGTTTCGTCACTTTCCACTCGAACTAATATATTTAACCGTAACGCCCGTTTATCGTTAATGCATCCGAAATGATAATGCATTAACAGAAATAACGGCAAACGATACGCTTGACTTACAAAATGATATTACGCCTCTGCTAATGCAATAATCTACGTTTGCAAACTGCGTATGATATAAGTTTATGAAAGAGATTTATTAAATAAATATACAAAATAGCCAGATTTGTTGAATACAATGATAATTTTTAAAAAGCTTATTTACAATCTTACTTAAAGCTTATTTAAAACTTACTTAAATATTTTTTTAAGTATACATCGCAGAAAGATAATAATTTAATGAAAGATACATCGTAAAAGGTTTTAATGGGCTTTATAAGCATATTTCATTTTTACTGTTAAATATTTAATGATTGACACAAGATATATAAAATAATATATGTTACGGAATTATAGATGTTACTTTTATTTACAATATGTTATGGATGCTTGAATCGACAATACAATAGTTTTTTGGACTCATATCTTCTCAAGTTGATTATTTGTGTTTCGAGAGATCGATCGCTAAATGATTAATTACACGGACAATCGAATGCGCAATGAAGAAAAACTTTTCTGTGCTTTCTACTTTATTCAAATAACAATATGTATTGATATTGGAAAATCTTATAATAATTTAATCTAAGTATTTAATAATTTAATAATTATCTAATAATTTAGTATTTAATCTGATTGAGAATGACCATGGAACATTGACTATCGATGGAACCTCATTTCTTAATAACACTGTTCTCTGAGGATTTCATGTATTCCTCAATAGCTATATGAATTTTAATGGTTTCTATTGATTTGTTGTAATAAAGGTTAAGTTATATAATACGGTATACTAGAAATTTTCGTGTATCTAATTTTAATCCAATTAATTAATTAATTTTATCGTATAGTGTACCGGTACATATAGCTGGTACACTGAGAAAAATTTATCAAATGTCAATTATCAAAAATAAGTAAAATGTTTTGCTTTAATTAAATTATTTTGTTGCATCAACCAAAGATTTGTTTGCCCATATTCGGACGATAGACTTAATTAATTTAAAAAATCACTTTTACACATGGCAGCATAATTCAAATCAGACTTGTTTCAATCTTTTGTAATAATTGCAAAAGTACTTGTGCATTTCGTTTTTACGAAATTGCATTAATTTAAAAAATGTTTATTTAGCTTCTCAGACATTGTCTGTGATATCACGATGATACTCGTGGTATATAAATAAGTAAATAATTTTCTAGGTATTGATGCATTACATTTTGATGAATAATAACTTCATTTTTTTGTATCTGTATATATGTTTACTATTTTTTCTATTAATAAAAGTTAATTGTCCTGAAATTTTTATTGTAGCCTCTGGATAATTATTTTTATTTTATATGACGACAGTCAATATGTTAAAAGTCAAATCGTGTGATTTTATCTCTATTGACATTGTTTGTTTGAAAAAGAAATTAGGAGAGCTATCATGAAACACAAATTAAGATTGCAGAATCATCTTAATAGCCTGGTATCAATCTTCTTAATGAACAAACTGGACTATCCTCGTAAGTTATGTTGAAACGCAAAATACCACAAGATTTCATCTTATGAATCTTGACTGATGATAGTGAGCCTCTGAGCTCCAAATAGGGTCTTTATTAATATCATAAAATTATTAAATGTCTTTAAATGACAGATTGTAATGGATGGAATTAAAAAAAAATGATATTGTATCATTAACAAAAAACATTTATCTCTACAAATGGCCCTTGTTTATTTATTATTTGAATATCCATTAGAACTTTATGATATAATTGTTTTAATTGTTAAATGATTAAAATAATTTTACAATAACCCTTTCAATTTTTTCATAAACGTTAAAACTATTTTTATAACAATAATGAGACAAAGATAATTGTCATAGACGTTGTAATATTAATATTCATTATAATTTGTAATCGAGAAAATATTAAGAATCGAAACAATTTGGCTGAGTAGATTAATAATAACGCTATTTATTTTTAGGAAACATGGATATGTTTTCGATGAGTTTTCTACGCAATGCATTAACGTAAATATCACTACATCAATTTCTTTCTGCATAATTTATAAATAACAAAAAGTAACATACGCATCCCACATACACCACAAGATCACAGGCATCTTCCTGTAAGTACTCATAAGTCTACCACAAAGCTCTCGCATAAGATATCTGGCAGGTGTTATCGAACACTCTCTTCTCTTTCTCTCTCTCTCTC
>NW_012130074.1:3783475-3786415 GCF_000143395.1 Atta cephalotes
TCTCTCTCTCTCTCTCTCTCTCTCTCTCTCTCTCTCTCTCTCTATACATATATATATTCATATACAATAATAATACTTTATATTATATCTATACATATAAATTTGTAATAGATGTATAAATAATTGCACTACGAAAATAGATTAGCAAAAAAAATTAATTAAATTCTTAATTCAACTCTTTCTGTAGACAAACCAGAAGTACTTAATTGCTTTCACAGTTCCTGCATCCTGTATAGATTAAGCAATATGCATTTATCCGATTGAATGATCTCCAGCGATTGAACAATATGCATTTATCTGATTGAGCGAGCCTTCCAGCGATTACACATAATTATTTTTTTAGTATAAATTTGTCATATCCAGTGAAGATTGTTTAATATAAACCAAAAAACGTTTGGATAATATTTTTAGTTTCAAATATATAAAAATATATACCCTAACACCGGCTAATTGCCCCCTTTTATTACTTATTTAATTAACTATACTTAAATTGTAATGCTATACATAGTATATTTATTAAATTAATAATAAATTAACAAATCATAAAAAAAAGAAAGAGAAAAATACAAAAAAAACAAATTATTATTTATTATTTAATTGCTTCGATAATATGAAATTTTTACCCTTCGTTAGCAAACTGGGACAAACTTCAAACCTCACAATGCAGATATCTATGTCATTTCGAACTATATAAAAATCTAAAAAAAATTCTTATACTTATTTGATGAAAAGTTTTTATATTTTGCTTCAACAATGAGTTCTTACTTATATTATATATAAGTGAGTTTTTACTATTAGAGAAATTGGATTGTACGTATTTTATTTATTTAAATTTATCCACCAGAATTTATAATAAAAAAATCAACTGTACGTATCTAAAGTTCAACATTGTCGGCGAAAAATCAAATTTGTAATAACAATTCATAATGTTATCTTAACTTGTTGTATGTAAATATATATACTTTAATTATCATAATTGCATAAACATTGTAAGATGTTAATAAGTTGTATGTTAAAGAAAAACTGTGTTTATAAAGAGTAAGAGTGATAAAACTGCAGTTTTTTAGAATTTATGGAAAATGTCGAAATTAATAATCAATCGCTCTTTTCAACATCGCAACTCTTAATTCTACTAAAGAATTACTAAACTCTCATGCAAGAATTTACTATTTAAGGGAGAACATTCATATTACATATGTATATTAATATATTATTAGGCTGGCATAACTATTATAATAGCATAATCGAATAACGATATATACATAAATTAACGCTTTTTGATGCCTAATTCGCAACTTTATTGCTTTCGATCTAATAAAAATGATACTTGTAAATTTACATTTATAAGAAGCACAATCACAGAAAAAAATAAAAAAAACAAAATATATCTGTTCAGTGTAATTAACTACCTCATTGCCAAATTAGATAGACTATTTTTGAATTATTCTTAAAAAAAAATTATCTCGTAACTATTTTACATTAACACAATATCGCAAAATATTAATTTTATTAAATACCTTGAATTACATCTTTCTGATTTTGTTGATTGATATTTTGATTAAATCTATTTTATTGTTACATTCTTAATTTCACACTTTAAAATTATTTCAGATATTTTTCATCAATATCAAAGCAAGTTCAAAAATTTGGATTTTCGATGAAACAACATTTTAAAAGCATCAAAGATAAATGAAATTAATAAACTGAATAATTAATGATTAATAATATTAAATGTATTATATTAATCATTGTTGTACTAATGTTGTATTAATGTTAACGGACAATAGTTTGAATACCTATTTTAGGGAATAGATAATTGTAATAATAATAATAATAATAATAATAATAATAATAATAATAATAATAATAATAATAATAAACTAAAATGACTTATCAATTAATATCTTGATCACCTCGTTATTTCTATATAGAGCCAATAAATGGTAACATATTTTTAATTAGGACATATTTCCTAATAAACAAGTTTATTTATTGTTATTTTCACGTCAAAATGGCAACTAAAGTTAGTTAATTTGCTGGGTTTCTCACTGTGACAAGTATAACATTTGATTTAAAAAGTTCATTTTAAATCTTTGAAACTTTTACTTATAAAAAAGTACATATATTATATAATATGCAATGACTCAAAATCATGCAACTTTTGTAATTCTTCTTACGTACATTTATAACGTATAATTTATAAGTTATTTAAGTGCGCAAGTAGACGCCTTAACTTGTATATTTTCATAAAAACGAAATTTTTGTCCTGGATATATTTTCTAAAAACAAAATTTTTGTAATTTAATGAAAACTCTGAGGCTCTTTATAGATTAAATATATAATATATTAAATATTAAATTTTTCTATTCTTAAATTTCTATTCCTAAATTTTAATATTTAATATTAAATTTTGCCAAATTATGTTTCGCAATTATTGTTTTAGTCTTTGTAATAGCTCGATTTAATAAATTTTCAAACATTGTCCTTATAAAAATTAGTATTCGAATTACCCAAATAATTATCTTCATCAAGACCTGATAAAGTCCTTATCAGTTACTCATCAGAACCTAATAATAAAATAAGGTCAACCTAGCTAAGACCTGCTAAAATCATTGGATAAATTTTTAAATCGGGAATTGTTCGAATTTAATTAATTTAACATTATATTCCAAAAGAATCAAAAAACATATATTTCAGAGATCCAGAAGGCATACTCTCTGAAGGAACTTTATAATTATATATCTTTAGGAGATTATCTAATTCAACTTGCATATGCCTTTTTATAGAGAACTTGGATATTTTCTTTTTACGAACAACTCGTCCATCTCGTGACGTGGCTGCGTACTAGAAACGAGGTCAACCATACTCAAATCTGACGAGGGAATTTTCTTATATATATATATATATATATATATATATATATATATATATATATATATA
>NW_012130074.1:3789193-3796404 GCF_000143395.1 Atta cephalotes
CAGGTTACCTTATAACATAGAACTTAACCATACTCAAACCTGATGAAAACCTTGTTAAGTATACCTTATTTAGGATTACCTTATGTCAATCAAATCAGGTCCTTATAACATATAAGGGTAACCTGTCACAAATTCTATTCGAGATATTGCACTCTCTCATTTCGGACACATACTCTAACAGCACATTTTATTTGAGGGATGATCTGGCAAACATTCTTAGGACATAGGGATATCCTTTGAATGTTCTTCAGAACGCTCCCTTAGAAATCTGTGTCAGAATAATATTGAGATCACAATAATAAATTATATTTTTGATTAAAAAAACTAACCGAAACTATATTTAAACTTTTATAACTTTTATAATTGATTTATAAGTAATTTAAAGAATCATGATTTTTTGTACGTGTATAACAATCAAACGAACAAAATTTAGATGATTGAACTGTCTATGTTTAAACTGATGCCTTTTTCCCATCACACGAAAAGAAAAACTTGATTTGCTCGAGCGAGCAGACTTGTATGCGTAAAGCATCGGGCGTTATGCAACTGCATCATTATTTCGACATAAACGAGCGCGCGCAGGACACGAGCAGAAAGAAATGACGTGCTCGAATTTATCGGCCCAGCGCATAAACGCCAGTTGCAGAGTGCCAGGCCTTTATTCGCTTTCAATGGGCAAAAAGTGTTCTTATCAAACATGTCAACAGCACGTTCCGAACACGAAATCCGACCACGCGTGCCGCATCGACTACCGTGTGAATTCTACGCAACTTTGTCATGATGCGGTGCATCGCTTATATAAATGTATTAATGAAGGTTACGAAAGACGGCAGTGTAATACGGATTGTCAATAGCACGTAGTTATATGCACGCGATATCTCATCTCACAAGAGAGCTGTTATAATTGTCCGGAACAATTCTTCTTGAAATATGTTGTTAACACAAAATTTTAAGAGACATGTATTTTTTTCATATTGACCAAAATGGTTAAACTCTTCAAAATTTAATGAAAGTGAAGGTTTTTTTTAAAATATTAGATTTTTGAAAAATCTAAATACACAGTTATAAAGTATATAAAAAAACTACAAAAAAATTTTAGTTTAAAACATTTTTCTGTATATCGCTGTATTTCGCTGATAATTGATGACAGAAATCAAATATAAATATTAGGTGTTATTTTGAGGTATTATTTTATATCTCAAATCTGAGATTGGGCTGATATAAAAAATATATGTTTTTTAGGTTTTTGTATTTAATAACATATTTTAAAAAGAATCGAATCGATTCTGGACACTTAAGACAGGTCCCTTGTCAGAAATTCTAGGATAAAATATTATATTACTGCAGACAGTGTTCACATTATTGTCAACGTTATAATCAATTTAAATGTTTTTTTAAATATAAAAATGATATTATACAATATTGTAATAATTTCAATAAAATTCTTAATAAGCTAATTATAACAATTAGATATATATATATATAAAACTGAGAATAAAAATCAATGCATTAATTAATTAATTAAAACAAACTTAGTAAAACAAACTTAAAATTTAAGAAACTCGTTTTTCGAATTATCTCCGTTTTTATTAATAGATAGAAAGAGAGCAAGTATAACTGATCATAAGATATAATATGTCTTATCAAAAAACAGATTTTTCTGATAATATATAGTATTGAAATTAAATAAATAAAATATTGTATAAATTACAAAATTTTACAAAATAATTATTAATGCTTATAATATATTTACGTTTGTTTTTTTTCTAATAGTACTATCAACAGTATTAGGACATTAATAAAAAACATTAATAAACGTAATAGAGGTATTTTAGTGAATTGTGAATATAACTTTTTATTTCCGTATCTGTTATCTATCAACAATTGTTATTTTCAAATTTCAAGATTTCTAACATAATACTGCAATAAATTCTTTGTACTGTTTTAAGATATTTATTAGTGATATTGTTAAATTGACGATCAACTTAATTTGTGATATATTACTATTCCAATTTTTATGATTGCGTCTTAAATCCGATGACAATTAGTGCGCAGTTTATAAAACTGAAAGATGTAATTAAAATTTACATTATTAAATATGAAATTCAGCCTGGACTGTATTTAACAATTTTCTGCCTATTTATGTTATTTATTAAACCTAGTTTAACTTGTTATTTTCTAATATTCTAATATTCTTATAATCTTTTAACACTAATAATACCGAGCGATCATTTATACTTTATTGATCTTTAAAATTTCTTTATTGATCTTTATTTCTATTTAAAATTTTTTTTTAATAGATATCTTATTTCTTGCGTAAAAAACAAGATTCTGAAATTTTCTGATGTTTCATCAATTCTTTCCTTTAGCTTGATAAATTATTTGATTTTTTATCATTTTCTTTTCATTATAACATACGAATTCTACAAGTATCAAGTAAAAAATAACCTTCCGTTATAAAACATTCAACAAATTGTTACCGAAAAATTTCCTGGAAGGAAATTAAAATACACTGACAACAACTATTATTTTGACAATTAACTAATGCGCGATAAGTGATTAATATCTTATTAAGATATTTCACGACTTGCAAAATCCGCACGATACTAACAATGTTCAGTTGACTTACTGCACGTTGGCTGATCAAAATGCATAAGCTAGCATAAAATCATATGGAATGAGCATGTTATCTAAATCAATAGTAAATCAGTAGCAACTTTATAGCTGAATGCTCGTTGGTCCATACGTTCTTATGCTAGCTATGCTTATGCATTTTGTATGTTATAGTTTTTTCTTTCAATTCGATTTTTTATTTGCCTGAAAAAAAAATTTAATATTATTACATAATATTTAAAAATAAAAATGTAAAATGTCAACAACAGAAATTAATATATTCTAATTATTTATTATATTTATTGATTTCTGCATATATATATATATATTCTTGCACAATAACATTTCATACATGCATACTTTGAAAACAACCTTATATCAATTTATCAAGATTTTAATACAATCTTAATGTTCGAGAAAAATAAGAGTTATTGTTACGAGAATAAAAGTACAAATATTTCTATATTTTTATATATAAGAATTATGATTTTTCATCATCGTTTAGTTTTTGTTCATAAAAATACTTTTTTTTCTATTGAGAATATTACATTCTTTTTCATCATTTTATTCATTCTTATTTTCCAATATAAATATATATTCATATTACAAAAACTTTAATGAAATATCTAGTACTTTTATTTGCGATAAAGAATAATAGCTTGATCCTTTTCGCGTGAGAAATCGATATTTCAAATGTTAATAATTCCTTTCATTTTAAAAACAGTTTCTTTTTAACAATCAATACTTAATGTAATATCCAGTTAAACTTTTTATCTTGCAGTCTCGTTCTTTTATGCATTATAAAAAAGAAGATTTATGAACTTTTTCCTGAAATACTGACAGAAATACTGCTGACAGAATAGTAAAAGAACTTACACTTAGTTAAATAAATCTCCTCCTACGCATATGCAGTCCCTTACTCTGTTTTTATTTTTTCCTAATAATTCTAGATTTCTTCTCTCGAAAAATGACATCAATCACTGTTTTTGTTAAAACAGTGTTATTCTCTATAATTATTTTAACAAAGTTTTGCCCTTCTTAATAAGTAAAGATTCATCTCGAGTTGAGTTTCTCGCAATTAATTTCGTTAGTAACTTGTAAACGTGTGTAACGCACACACTTTGATTCAATATATTATTGTAACGTTAAGCCAAGTATAAATAAAATTAAATTGAGAGAACAGTTTCTCTATTTATTTTAATAATAAATACACTTAAAATTTCAAATCGCGTTTCCGACGCAACATCATATCGTGAATTTCTTTTGGACGCTGAAACTACAAAATCGAATATTATTCTGATATATACAGGATTGCGTTTATAAAATTTACAGGGAGTTTGACATGATTTTTCAAATATTCCACTCTAACCTTTCTCCATTTAATGAATACAACTCTTTTTGCATGACATCGGCTAAACTCACAAGTATACCTACGAGATACTATTAATATAAACCTTGTCAGTTCAGTGATAAATATCACGTTAATCATATCATTAATCATATCTTGTTTAGACGATGGTAATAGTAACCTTATACACCAAGTACATTATATATACTGTTAACCCTTACCGTTGGTCGAGTCACTATAGTGACCGAGCGATTCCTGTTTCGTGCAAGTTTCTTTGAGTCTTTGTAATTGTAAATTATATTACATTTTATTATTTTTCAAAATGAAGTTTCAATATTCTAGAAAGTTGAAAATATATTGGTAAATTTTTAATGATTTTTTGAATATGTGAAAAAACTGGACGGATTCTATTGATCTATGTTTGAACGGATAAGCCATCACATTGTACCTTGTATTGTAAGAATTAAAGACAGTTGCTATCTATTATTTGAATGATTTGTAAAATCACACTACAGACGTGCTTGTTTAAATTATTTAACATTATTTTCTTTTAAAGCTGTGGCGTCCCTAGGCGCTTTGGCGCGCTGGGGCTTCAGTCCCAAAAGTCCGTAGATAAACGCGCTACCGAATACATACACTAATCATAGAGATCAATGTGAATAGTTATTATATTATTAATCGCTTGGAATATCGCTTCGAATATAATATATATAATTTAATATATAAATTCGTTAGTATTTATTAACATTATAGCTTAATGCTATAATGCTAATGAAGAAAAAATGAAAAAATTAACTTCAATGATTTATGCTTCAAAATGATTTTTCCTTTTCTCAAAAAATTGGACTTAAAGAAAACATAAAGAATGAGATGAGTAAAATGAGTTATTCTTTGTATCCGGAATGATAAGTAAAAGCGTATATCTTTCTTGTATTTTTTTTAGTTAATTATTCAATAATAATTTAATTTGATCAATTTTCGAAAAATTTTAATTTGTTGGACGAATAATAAAATCAGCATACAAAACATCATCTAGTAATTTATCTTTAATAATATATATTCTGCTTAATAAAAGAAAATTAAAAAAAATATTAGTATATAAAAATAGAACATTTCAACGAAAATTATTTTACGGCATGAGAGCGTTGTTGTTTATAGAGTGGAAAGAAAATCTTAAAATTAAACGTAATAAACAATAAAACGCTCTTGAATGAAAATTTACAATAATTCCCATTTTGATAAGATCTTTGTTTTTAGATGTTTTTAAGGTTTTTGATAAGGTCTCTGTTTTTTAATAATTTGTTTACTTTTTTATTAGAATGAACTATTAAAAAAATGAACTATTAAAAACAAAAGCATTATCATGTTTTATTTGCAAGTAAATGAAAATGAACATGTCGGAACATGTCTCAATAATAATAATTTATAATACTAAATGTTTAATAACTCCATTTATGTCTATTTTAATATTTTCTCAATAAATTTTTTAAAATTCAGAATTGAATTTCTACAGTTCAAAGAAACATACCGCTTTTATTATATTTACCACTCCGAAAGTAAAAAACTGGAAAAAATCATTTTATCTATCATCTTTTAGATTCATTCTTCGATATCATTGCGAAAAATTATCACACCAATATTTTTTACAAATCCATTTTAAAACTTAGAGAGCTCTTTAAAATACTTTTTCGTTAATTTTTAACCAATATTTCATCATAATCTATAAAATACAAATATTGAAAAAGATAATTTTTAATTCAAAACAATTTTTAATTCTAATACATTTACAAAAAAATATAAATAGAAAAAACATTAAAAAACAGATAATTTTTGCTCTTTTTTTAAATGCATTTTTAAAAATTTCTCTGCGATTCTTTTTCATCACTTAACTTTTCAGATGCGAGAAAATTGCAAGCTCTCGAATTTATGAACGGTAGTATATATATTTTATACGCACACATATGTGTGCGTGCGTGCGTGCGTGCGTGCGTGCGTACGTGTATATGTGTGTGTATACGCCATGTAACATGTATATCAAAAATATAACTGAATGCTTAATATATCAGCAATGGTCTTTCAACCTACACGAAATATGGGTATTGCGTACATTTTTCACAAACAGTCATTGATTTGTTCGTGAGTGACAGAAAAAAAGTTTGGAGCTAGAGAAACGCTTTTATACCGGAATAGTAAATTTCCAACTACCGCAACCTCGCTCTTTTCATTCTCGCGGGAAATAGCGGGATTGACAGACAAAGTGCGGTACGCATGTTGCCGCAGCTCAATGCGAGTTGAAAACAATTGATAACTGTAATGAGATTGACTACCATCCCGACCGCTTCGCATCAACTGCGCACAAATGCCGTAGCCGATGCGTTTCTAGGTGGAGGCTGATTCTCTACGTAGAACGTCACCACCGATGAAACACTATTAGCTTGATTAGGAGTATCAAGGTGAAAATATTTACTGGCGCGCGTGATGATCAAACAAGCTCCCTCATTAATGACGTGTTATAGCCGCAGCGTGAACCGTTAAATACGAACGGAATATCCAAAGTTCGAGAAATTGAATTTCATGTTACAATTTGATGTGCCAATAAAAGAATAGTGTTGATAAATATTTATAAAACTGATCATTGTAAATACGATTTCTAGTGCGCCGCGTAATCGAACGTTCACTGTGACGATTAACCCTTCGTCTCATATGATGTATATCATATTATTTTATTAATTCATCATTTCAATCAATGACAATAAATATGTATTTTAAACTTCTTGATGTTTTCAAATTGGTCCTATTATTGCTACCACTTTATTTTCTTATTTATGTTCATTTTTATGCAATGTTTTTACACAATATCCACAAGAAAAAATATTTTTGAAGTAATCAAAGTAATTATAATAATTGTATAGAACGCTGAAATTGATTATTAAAATGACACAATTTTTTACTGCTTTGCTTATTATAAATTTCTTACATAATTATTTTGATAGTTCAACAAAATTATTTTCAGATCTGTATTTATCTAAATTTTTAGATAATGCAGCAAAATCGTTTTATGCAATGTGTTGTATACAATATGATAAAACGTATAGGCACTGAAGGATTAATTTTCCTTGAAAATGAACTCTGTTATATTTTTCAATACGTAAATATTGATAGAGGATTAGATTATCACATACTGTATATATATATATATATATATATATATATATATATATATATATATATATATATATATATATATATA
>NW_012130074.1:3799075-3801576 GCF_000143395.1 Atta cephalotes
TCTCTCTCTCTCTCTCTCTCTCTCTCTCTCTCTCTCTCTCTCTCTCTCTCTCGCGCGCGCGCACGCACACGCACACACGCACACAGTACACATTTATCGATTAGAGGCACTCCATCAAAGAGATCTTTCTCTCTGATTGAGATCTGAATCGAATGTTACACGAAACGGAACAAAGGACTGAAGCGCACGTTTGTGAGACTATTGATCGTCAGTTTCTTACCTGGCGATTCCGGTGTTCCTCCCACACCTGTCGTTTCCGGAATCCAACCTCGTCCATGCTCCGGAAGTGTATCGGGTCTGCAATAGAAGAAATTGATGTTTTTTCCGCAATTCCGCCAACTGCGCGTAACGTGTTAAAGCTTCCATCAGGCGTGATTCTCCGTGCGATCACGTTCGAAATGATAATTCGCGTATCTTCCCAGTGAAGTTTGCAGAACACTTCATTTTGCGAATTCGCTGTTCGAGGGCATTTTTAACGTGACGCCACTTACTCTTCTATATATTTTTCTTTTTCACTAACTAGTTGCCGCTTTATGAGAAAAATATAAAGCGTTACTTCCCACTGCAGAAACAGCACGAATGGAATTGTTTATTTGACAACAATCTCGTCCATTGTTATTTTATAGAAACATATTTTTTAAACATTTGTTCACAATTTCTTTTTTCACCCCTCAGAAATGCACGCTTGTCCATTTCTTTTTCTGCAAATAAAAGTATTCATTGCACATCTCGTCGAAATCATTCCTTTATTTTCGAGGAACATTAATTTCTAGCATTCATGTATCAAGCAATATTTGTATATATAGAACGATCGTGAGAGATGAAAGATTTTTTGTAACTCTTTAAATTCTTCGTTATCATATTCTAATGCATCACTAATTTAATATATAATTATAGACAGTACTATGATATAATGTTGGAACTTGTAAAAGTATGAAAACTATTTTGACTCTTTAGAATTTACTCTTACATCAAATTTTCAATATACTTATACGTAATTATTAATCATAGCTTATAGGAATGATATCAAGGGATATAATATTAATGGTATAAAGATATATTAATTTATAATAATATATAATAATATATAAAGATGTATATTAATAATATACACCTTTTTATTTTTCATATTGCCTTATGATAAAAAAAGATTTATTGAAATATATTAGTGTTACACATTCCTCGATATTTTTTATATTAATGAATCGAAAAATTCAATCAACTTTAGAGTGTAATTGCGTTGTTAATAAATTATGAAATTTTTAATTTAATACGAATTTAAAGTTTACATTTTATGTATATTAAAAAAAATAATTAAAAAATATTAATTTATCGCGAAGATATACGAAAACGAGGCAATTCATCCTTCACGATTGATATAAAATCTCCACTTGTAGGCATCCGAAACAAATGATTTTAGTGTCATTTTAATTAGTATCGAGACTAATTAGAACTGCAGTCGTGTCTAGATCTTAAATGATGTCGCTATCGTTTGATCGTTTGATGTTAATCATCTGAAGTTAAAGATTTTTTACTAAAATCGTAATTTTTAATTTTAGATGGCCACCATTTTGTTAAAAATTATTTTTTAAAAAGTTATGATCAAACAATAGTGACATTATTTAAGATTAAAATAACACCAAAATCATTTGTTTCAGATGCCTACAAATAGAAATTTTGTGTCAACAAAATTGTTGTGTAAAAGACACATTAGTTTTCTTAAATGTTTTATATTTTCGCAATAAATTAATATTTTTTTAATATGTAGTATGTAAAATATAAGCTTTAAATTCATATTAGATTAAATATTCCATACACATTTACAACACTTGCACCCTAAAGTCAATTCTACTTTTCAACGCTCGTGTCTGCCCTTAATCCATATAATTTCTCAAACTTTTTCAACATTTTGTTTTTTTAACTTAACAACTTCACTTTCTACAGGGAAATCTTTTCGCGTTTTTATCTACGATGAAATCAAGTATCACATGGGTATAGGTCCTCTCTTTTATCGCGAAAGACAGAAAAACAAAAAGATAGTCTTTATTGGTCCGCCGAGATACGTTGGTTGTTTTAACAAGATATCACGAGAGATGGCACAGATTTAACTTTGTTCCCGCACAAATCCTAAATCTATTTTTTTCTTCCTCATCTCATCGTTCACAAACTCTAAATCCATTTTTTTCTCTCTTATCTCATCATCCTTGTATATAACTTTGTATATAACTGTACATAACTTTCCTTGACTCAACTGAATCGTTCCGCGATACATTTAATTGCGAATAACCGAGTCGTAATTAATTTCGTATTAGAAGTGAATCTGTTGGAATAATTATTTAGTAGGGCGCTCATATGCAATTACAATTTTAATTAACAGTCTAAAGGTGATTTTCGATATAAAATTGTTCAGAAAGTTTCATAATTTCATTATTATTCAAAAATGTTATTATTTTACATAACATTATATATATATATATATATATATATATATATATATTATT
>NW_012130074.1:3802274-3808251 GCF_000143395.1 Atta cephalotes
TATATATATATATATATATATATATATATATATAATATTATTATTTCTATTTAATTAAAAAATAATTACGAAGTACTGCTTTAAGTACTTGATTGATTAGAATTCGGTATCATATACGTGTTCGTTTTCCATGAAAAAGCTATTCATATAAGATTATTAATCATATTCAAATCTCGTTCGTGCGCGATAAATTACGCTCTAAATCTGTAGCAATAAAATTTCACTGCATTAAATTAAAATTTCAATACAGACATTAATTGCAAGAGGATGCAATGGAAAATCCATTCGATAATGAGAGTGAAAAATTTACTTCAAAAAGGAGTGAATTTAGAAGTTAGAATAATAACAGAATAATGTCGTTTCAAATCCAAATAACAAAGTCTATGGAGACAGATTTTGAACAGAGCATGCTATCAATTATATATTAACCTATTAACCTTATTTTTAATTATTATTATTATTATTTTTAATTATTTTATTCTGTCTCTTATGTGTTTATGTTATATATGTCTCAAAATGCGTCTCGTAATGACCATGACAAATGATAAACATATGACAAACGGTACGCTATGTCATTCTTTGCAATAACATTCAATGCATCTTGCAATGTATTATCAACTAATGCTTAAATCTTTTCGATTAATCGAATGAAATAGTCCACTCTTTTATGTAAGAGTAGACAAACTAACTTCAAAGCAGTAAAAATCCAAATTTAAGCAATGACTTTGCTACTCATTTTTGTTAACAATAAAATTTTCATTGCTACAGATTTAGAATATAAAATTAAATTAAATTAAATTAAATTAGAGTAAATATTTGTATGTTACAATGGAGCTCCTGCCTGTGAAACGAATTTCATAAATTTACAATTAGTAGTAAATGCAATAATGTCATTGGGAAAGATCGTGAACATCTTAACATTTTCCGTCCTGCCATTTTGTAATTTATCCCGATAGCCATCATCGTTTCATCAAGGTGGCTACTGTTTTCCGATAACGAAATATCGACCTATGAGTAAAAGTCTCGAGTGACTCCGCATCCTAAGAAAAATTACCTGTCCTGCATTACAGGGGCATTTTTTCATGTCTTATCTTTAAAAAAAAGAAAAATGAAAAAAAAAACATACGACTTTTCGTTGTAAAGATATCCCTTCAATTCCATTTTATACGTATACTGTATTGTAAAAAAATGTTTTTATTTCTCTTACGACTATTTATAAAATTTGTATACCCTCAATCTGACGATCCTTCTTTCAACAAGCTTTCTCGGGAAGCGAGAGTTCGAAGAAAGAACCTTCGGAACAAAGCGACGTGAATAGAATTCCATGATACTGCTGTACAATCCTCGCACGTGATCGACATTTCGCGTTGCGGGGAAAAATTACGCGATGCAATAATGACAAACTTTCTCGCACGCTTCCGCTTTCTCATCTCACTTCGAAAAATGTGAAACAATTTTTATTTTCGCGTCGAATGGGTGAAATTGCCACAAAGCAGTCTGGACCAATCGTTTCGAGATGGTTTCCGCAGGAAAGGACGCACTTCGAATTCGGGAGTAATGAAATTTATCACTGTTACGTGACCGGAAGCGACAATCCGCCGGAATACACTCCTTTCAAAATGGTTTCGTGAATTTCACGAAATTTTCAATTTATCATTTGATTATACGCGTCATACCATTGTTGTGTATAAGATGAAAAAACGATCAGCAATACACATAGTTTGAAATTCACTTTGATCAAGTACCTTGTATTTGTTGGCATAAATTAAACATTTAAAATGAAAGCTAATTAATTTGATTTGGACACTTTTATCCATTGAATCAAACGGATACTTAAGAATAAATTACCGATGCAATTAACGCGACGACTTTTCAAAGATCCTCGAGAATTTATGATCCAAAAAGTAATGGGCGCACGTAGAAAAAAAATTTAATGCACCTGGGATTATCCTGATGATCGTCACGTATTATTATTTCAAGTCGATAAAAATAAAATGATAAACGCTTCACAAACTTTACATTTAAGTGCGAAGAATGTACTATTGGATCTACTTAGGATCTCTCATTATTGACAATTTCGTGACATGAGTAAATATAAAATTGAACTATTTCGTAAATATTATGTAAGTTTTATTTCTTCTAATTTATTATATGTATAATTATAATAATCTAATAATTCTTTTCTATTAATTAAATGATAAAAATTGTGTTTAAAAAATTACATTTTTATTAAATAAAAAAAACGTAATGCTCTTACTTTGTTTTTTTACTAATTGATCCACTGTTACATATCCAGTATTAAAGTACATTGTTATATTTCGTGATCTTTATTTAATCGCTAAATAAGCGGACAAGATGAGAAGTGAAATTAATATTTGTACGTGTATATGGGTCACACACGAGAGAAATAATATTAGCAAAATTATAACGACGGCCGTGCAATAATTATGCGCCTTTCGGAGCTCGTAATGTCTTTAACCTCGCTCCTTATATGGATGAGTGCGCAGTTGGCTGGAGTAACTTCAAGACTTTGTAGCCATTCTCAAAAGAGAAAAGAGATGTGAAAAAGAGAAAACTGAGAAAAAGTAGAAAATAGAAGCTACATATTACAGCACGATGTGTCAAATTGCGACATGATATGTCGCGATGATGATCATGCTTTGATTTACAACAGATATTTTTAATTTTTTGCGAAAAACTGACGTCGATCTAAATCATAATGGGAATTATTTTTCAAAATTGTCTCAAATTATTATTAACCGCTCTTTTATTATTTTGTATACATGTTAAAATTAAATACTTGCTTTTAATTTCATGCGTATTCTGTATCTCAATTATAAATATTAAATCATTGTTATTTTATTCTCTGCATAGTTCGACAAATATAATTAAGCATACAAATGGAACATTGAAACTTAATCATGCATCCTCAGCTGCGCGCTATGTGGGTGAGGTCACGCGATTAAGTTTCAATTTTTTATTTCTACATGTTCCAAATACAAATGACAAATTCTGCATGAGATAATTAGTTCGTATAAAAGGATGGAAAAGACATAAATCAGACACCGACGCAAAATTCACATTAGTGGGTCAACTTAATGGAGAAATTACGGTAATTTGGAAATTGCGATAATGGTATCGTTCGAGCAACGATTAACAAGTAGTGGAGATATATCGACTGGAAGAAGCTGCAACTACTAATCATGATGGATTTATATCGTTAAATTACTCGCATTGTACGTCTCGCAAATTTAATACTCAACTAATTTCATGATCAGTACTTAATGGTATATTTACTGAACATCATAATATTATAGAAAATTTTGTTCTATATAATAGAAATTCAAAACAATAATAGTAAATGTCTGATGTAATCACAATAAATGTACATCCAAGAGAAACGCGAATCGAAGGAAGGAGCTTGATATCGAGATACTCGTGAAATTTGCTTTTGGAATGTTCCGTGAAAAATATTTTGCGCATTTGCATCTGTAGTATGCGCTTTATCGAAATTCAATGGTTCGAGGACGTTTGAGTACCAGAGAAAACAGATAAACTAGCTAGACGCGGAGGTCAATGTCCTCGAAAAGGCGCGTATCGCAGGGTCGTATCAGAGATTCGCAGCTTACAACCCGACAAAAGGAACTCTGGCATATAAAAACTTAAACAGAGATTAAGTAATAATGACGTGCGATCGCCTCGAAGTTTTATCGCCAAAAATGGAACGTTTCGTCGCCGTGTGCTGGACAGAGAATTTCAGGAGAATAAATAAATTTATTTTTTACGCGAATAATTCTGCCTACAGTTGCGTGCGTGATATAGGCACGCGCTTCGTTTCGTTTGTGAGAGATGTTATACATAAAAATTCCCGGAATTTTAAAGAGAAAAAGTAAATTCCTCTTTGCGAATTATTAAATACAATTCACGCAATCTCGCCTGCTTCGTGTATTTTCTCACCAACATCAAGGTTGAAGGTTGCTCTAATAGAGAATGCGCGAATAAAAGAAAGCACTAAATTCGCAAATATAAGCGAGTATCCTCGCGAAGACACATACGCACTCGCTTTGACCCTCAGTAAGCACTCGTATCTCTTCACCTTGCGGTGTACGTTACTCGCAACAGAACCGCTTTGGATCCACGGGGAGCTTGTCGGCGTCGTTCCGGAGTTAATAATTGCGATGCACGTTGCGGCATCGCTGAAGAAGCGTCTTCGGGAGGTTGTCGACCCGGCTAACAATCATGGAGCGGCTCGTCACCTTTCCTCGCGGATTTTGTCGCACCAGGATTGCAGCGGGACAAAGCAGGTGTCAACGTGCCGGTGAAGCACGTACACACGCATGCACAGATGCACACTCGCACTGTATGCACTTCCTTTGTAAATTTTACTCGGAAATCCACCTTCCGTCATCCGTACACGCGAGTTTAAAACGCCTCGCAGAGACGCTCGTGCGGTCGATCGGCACTATTTACGCCGAGAATGCGACATCTCTTGAGAGGGGCCAGTCAGAAAAGGGGTGGATTGGTGAACGTAAGTTAACCACATGGGATGGTCTTTTGGGGTGCCGGTCCCGACGTTGACTGCGCCATCGAGCAGACTCCATCGCACCGCTCGACGTCGGCGGCGGCGGCGACGACGACGACGGCGACGCCGCCGCCGCCGCCGCCGCTGCTGCCGGTGAGCGTCGACTATCGATTTTTCCGCGCAGCCTCCGCGACCGGAACACGCCGGTGCACGTCTCTGCTCTAGCTAGTCCTGTCGTTGGCTTGCCTGTCCTGCGAGACTGTCGGGTCGATCTTTGTTTTGCCTCCTTTACCACACAGCTTCTATTGAATCGACGTCTTGCGAAAGATTTCTTCGCGACATCTTCGATCGAGAGAAGATAATTATGATAATGAAGCTACGAATTGAGAGACAGAGACTGCGATTGATTTAATTGCAGTTACTTGGACAGATGTTTTTCACTGTAGTTATAGGAGTAAATATTTCATATTTTCCTTGAAAAAGAAAAAGGAAAACTAATATCAATTATTTTTATGTCGTTTAAGCAATAATGAGAAGCAGTAAAAGATCGTGAGTGAGAATATATAATTTTAGATTGGATCTCGGGGATGTAAATTTATACCGTTCGTTGGTGGCTTTAATCGCACCCAATTTCATCGGTCTTTTATCCTGCAAGAGTCTGGCTTTTGACTCTTATATCTCGATTCTTTTGCATCTGGTATGTGATGACACAGGTCCTTCTTTCAATCTCCTTGCTCTAGAGAAGGTTAATGATTACGATAAGATATGCGGAATATTTCATTGAACGATCTCCATGTTCATTGAATTTTTCCTGTAGTAATTTCTTTGCAACAATCAGCTTTATCTCAAGACGTAACGCGTGTTTTATCTCAAGAAATTAAAATTATTCATATTAATTAGTAATGTATAATATGGTTACGTATATCAAACTGTTCCTCTCAATTGCTACATCGCTTATATTAACTTTATGTCGATTCTTCGCTTGCATGTTAGTGCTTAACAATACATTAGTACTATATAATTATTCGGCGACACGAGCACACATTATTTTATTCAATTAACTCAACTTTAATTAATTGAATATAATTACATTTATGCAAATATATAATATTAATTTATTCCGATCTTCCGTGTAAAACATAAGTAACGCGATTAAATGTTTGTCGCTTGTAATAAATTTATACCTTAAAGTCAGATATACTTTAATGAACCGTAATTTACACAACGTGTAATAATTATATATTACTAGTAAAATATTTGCATTTTTTTATAAATCCTTATTATGTATGAATTTGGTAATCAATTTATCGGAAGAGAAGCGCTAGCATGACGCATTCGATATCGACTAGCATTATTCTCAGCACGCTGAAAGTTCTAACAATATTACGAGAAAGACAGAAAGGGAAGAGAGAGAGAGAGAGAGAGAGAGAGAGAGAGAGAGAGAGAGAGAGAGAG
>NW_012130074.1:3808868-3814881 GCF_000143395.1 Atta cephalotes
GAGAGAGAGAGAGAACGACAATTTTACTAAATGAAGCAATATATCATGAGGAAACTTTCAGAGATATTTCATTGTAATCGTACGTTACATTTTTTTTTATCGAATTAAGATGCGCATAGCGAAAAACTCGCGCAGAGTCTAAAAGGTTACTGCAGATTGAACTCGCTCGTTGGAAAGCGACGTGATCGATCATTTCAATCCGGTCGCACGAGATGGAAGGCCGAGATTAAATATCCATTGTGTGGCCGCTGTGTGTCTGAATAACATCCGCTGTGCCATTGGACAGTTTCGGGTAGTTTCGAACGATTCTAATTACAAACATAGTCGGCCGCAAGAAGAGGTAATAAAGCCTCGAGAGTGAATCAAAACTTCGCCGATTATCGAATCTGCTTACTCGATGTATCAAGCAGGAAAAGTCAGACATCGCCATGTTACCGGAGGCACCATGTGTTAGTTTTAATTATGACTCGCGGTGGTAGAAGGTAGAAGTGGCGTGGAAGATGCAGTAATATTACATGTTCTAATGATACCATTCATCTTCCAATTAATTGCGTTTATTTTCAACAGAGTTTAACATGTTTATTTAATCACCTGTCTGCTCATTATTAATCATTTTTAATTCCAGCAAAATTCAATATATCCGTTCAATATATTCGTTTATTAAAGTCTTTTAAAAGACAAAATTGTTTTGTAATCAATATTTTTATCGTCACTTGTTATTAAACATATTATTGTTATTAATCGTAAATAATCTTATTTATATTATCTATATTATAAAGACAAAAAGTCTGTTTTATCTCAGAATTAGATTTTAAAATTATTTTTTATTATCATTCATTGTGTTACAACAAAGTTATAATATTCAATTAAATTAGAATTTGCGTAGAAAAAGAGAAAAGAAGCGAAAAAGAAGAAAAAGAAAAATTGAACTAAAATCAAACTGGCATTGGCCGCGGGTAATAATAACAAAAAAAAACGAGTGAATAAAGAAGGAACAAACGCGCAGTATTTTCTTACTCCCGGCCGTGGCTGATCATGAACGGATGAATCTACTTACGGCCAGTAGTGGCACTCGATCTGTAGTCGAACAATAAAGGAAAGTTAGCTTACGCTAGCGTTTTATCTGTTGGAGATAAGATCTTCGAAATTGCGATAAAAAAGATGTCGGGCGGATGTATCGAATGCTCACACGACACGAAGTCTACGCAGAGAGAATATATATATTATATAATACATGTCGACCTCACGCATGGAATGACAATAAGAATGACAAAGGATCTCATTAACGTCGCAGGGAAATATCTCGGGCGCGATGAAATTTGATCTCGATATGGATATACATCACAGTCACATCCAGAGACGTTTCGATACGGAATGTAGGACAGCATGATAAATTCGCTGAATTACAACTAAACGCACAACAATACGCAACATATCTTATGTTGTGTATTATTAATTCTTGCGTAGTACGTTTTCAGCATTTTTATTAAATAATAACATGCATAGATCATTCGGATCAATTTTGACACTATTCAAAATTATCAAGGCATTTTAACAAAATTTATGTACATTGGACACAGGGAAGTATCTCCTCTCTCCAATTTTGATGAGCTTTTAATATAGTGTAGTCTAGATCAAAATAAGTAACACATATTTCTTTATACTTGCCCATGCACGCTTTTAAAAAGTAAAATCCCTTTAAAAAAGTCGATTCTTTTTCAAAGCAAATACTGTTATATAAAAATCGTAACTATAAAAAAATGGAAATAAATTTGTTTATTAAAGTTAAATGGATTAAGAATATTTTATATAATAATTTAAATAAATATACTTTAATTTTTTGTTTTTATAAATAAAAAATTTTTTATTAAAAAATGATATAAAGTATTCTTGAAATCATTCAATTTTTACGAGGAACCATTTTTTTCTATCATTTATATATAGTTTATATGTAGTTTCGATGACGTTTGTTTAAAAGAGAGACTAATAAATTAAGTGTTTTACCTCTCTAAATAAATATGTATAACAAAAATAATAGCTCTTATTATTTTGATCTAGAAGCTACAATATAACTATAAATTTATCAAAATCAAAGAAGGATACTTTCTTGTGTTGCATTGTTAGTTTAAAATGTTCAAAAAATTATATTTCTGAAAAAATATATAAAAAAAAGTTAAATATCTTATTTTAGCAATTATTTACAGAAGAACATGATAAAGAAACATTAATATTTTACAATTTCTTACATTTTAGTTATGAAATATTAATGCAATAATAAGAGATGTGGTTAATAACGTTATGTCATCAAACAAAGATTATTTTGGAGAAAACAGAGAGGAGCCCATCATTTGTGAATATTCAAAAGAAGCAGTAAGCGACCCTTTTTTGAATCATCATTTTAAGACACGAATTATAGCGACATATATCTTCGATTTACACAAGGGAAGATTCGAGCGCGCTTCAAGTATCACATGTGGAAGATCCTTCTGAGTGAAACGATAAAAGAGACATTTTCTGTGGGATATTTGGGGAATGGGGATAAATTCAGGAGCTATAAATCTCATGAAAATCTCTCGTCGAGGCAATGCGACCGAAAACGATTGCAAGACGGTCATCAACGAAAGATACAAAAGAATCGGTAAAAAAATATATGTTATATAAATATATGTTATAAAAGTGCGTTTTTTTGTGATTGTATCAAGAATAGGAAACGAAGATGACTTAGCATTCAAATTCACTGACCATTTTATTTAAGATTACTTCTTTTCTTCTATTAACCATGTCCTATTTCTTTCCTTACGTTAAAGTATAATTTAACAGACTTTCTGACGTAGAAAATGAAATAGTGACGGTCGTTAAAATAAAAAGCAAGATAAAATGAATAAGCATGAATGTATGATAAAGTATGTTAGAGTGCAGAGGAGTGTGCCAAAAATCGATGGAAACAGACTATATATTCTTTCGCAATTTCTGTCGTCCTTCGATAAAATTCGTGTGAATTAAACAATGTGATGTTTTTTTTCAATAAACGTGAAGTTACAGTAAACTGAGTTCAATAAATAGATTATTGCTAAACGAATTGTTGCTATTGTGAAATAGTTTTATTTGCATAACATAGTTTATTTGTGCTCGTAAACTCAAACGCATACTTTCTAAGTTTCCACATCTTATCGCAAATTTATAATATCGAAATGTATATTTACCTTTTATATTTTACTTTTTATAATGTTTTACTTATAAGATTTTCAAAGATTGCTCAAATTGTCATTAATTAATTTTAAATTATTTTATTAATATTTGTTAATTATTTTTAAAATTAATTTTTAATGCGATAATATATAATTATATTGTAATTATATAATTATATTGTCCGATAAAATTTGACCTTTTCTTTCTTTCTAACACGAAATCTGTTGGCTAAATTTGATTATTACGTATAATTTTGAGAAAGTATCAATGGTATCAAACAGATAAAAACTGATAATTCTGAAGGTTCTTTGAGATGTAGATTCGCCAGCAAATTTTTTTCTAAATTTTGTTAATCCTACGCGAAAGTATCAATTTTTAGCTTTAAAATGCATTTTATTTCATTTTCGTATTTTGATATGATTTTTTTGTTTTCAAGATGTAAAAATTTAATACAGTTTTTTTTCCATGTAATACATAGAAAAGACATTTTATTCCATTTTAATACTAGCATTAAGTGGAAAGTAAATATATTTTTGTACTTATATAATATAATATATATAAATATACAATATATATAAATATATAATATAATTATATAATATAATATATATAAGTATATAATATAATATCGCATTACACAAAATCAAAAAGTAATATGAAAAACATTACATCTTCAACGATTAATCTTTATTACAATTTTAGCCAATTTTGGTCAATTTGTGTACAGGCAAAAATACATAACGAATGGTCGACACTTGTGTTGAATAATGGTTTTGGATAGTGTTATTTACTGGTAATGAAGCTGTGAAAGCTTTATTCATACGGACGCTAAACGAACGTTCAAAACTTCCTTAATACCTACAACGTATTATACTCGCTAATGCTATATTCGCAATGTCACGCATATCACCGGTGGATTTTTGCGAGAGCATCCTGAATCCTAACCGAATTTACAGAATAAGTTTTAATCAAGAGAATTACGCTTCGCAATCGTCGTAGGCCACCCATTACCTATGCGAGATCCGCTACTAATCCACCTCGTCACCACGATAAATCGTACGAAAATACATGTGTCTTCCATTATTGTTGACATGGAAATACGTAAATGATAAGACTAAGAACGTTAATCTATCAGTATACATATATTATCGCGAATTTATGACATTCTGAGCAAAATATTTTTTGTTACCTTAATTTTTTATTACCTTATCTTACTTCAATTTACTCAATGACCTAATTTCATATTTACATCAATAATATTTCGAAAAATTGCTATTAATTTATTTATTAAAAACATACAGCTGCTTCATAGACTTTTCGTCAAATTCAATTTAAGTTAAGCTTAATTTTCTGAATAAAACCGGACATGAAGGGAGTCAGATCGTGTAATCGACATTAAAGGAGAATTTTATCAGTTTTTGATTCTAAGGTTTCCAATTACGGTTAGATGTGCTTTAATACGAGCGGTGGTTAATTTCCACGAAAACTTCGTATGACTTTTGGACAGGCTCTTCTCCGCTCAACATCGGACGCGAAGAAAGGAGTTTTCGACGTGAATGAAAAGAAGAGTAATTAACTCTCAAACATACACTATCCAACAAAATTAAAGGATCATTTTAAATTAACGCTAAAAAGAACTAAATTCTAAATTACGTTATCAATTATATATCATAAAGTTATACATCATAATATTTTCTCTTTAAAATGCTTTTTTAATTATTGCATTGTGATTTTTTTGATGATTTAAAATGATTAGTGCATTTTCAGATCTTTTCTAAAAAAAAAAATCTGTATTTTGCTATCGACATTAACCATTATCTCGAGATGTACTGCAGGGAGATTATACGGTCGAATTTATAATCTTATGTATGTGTGCACGCAAACAAATTTCATTCTAAAAAAATCTCATTTGTTAAGAGAAGTGATTATTCAATTTACTTCAATTTCCTTTTTTTAAATTAAATAATAGTTATCTTTAATAAAGAATTTTCTTGATAATAATTCTTGAAATATATTTAGGGATTGCGTATAATGAAAGGAATATAGAACAGGGAACAGAAAATCAGAATTTTAATCTATCAGAAATCACATAGTTTCTGATAGGTTGAAATTCTTATTCTCTGTTCCTTGTTGCCCATTTCTTTCATTGCGCGCAGCTCCTTATACAAATTTTAAAAGAATTATTATATATGCAAAACAAGAATTTATTTTCTCTTAAAGAACATTTTATAAAATTTTTATAATTGTCAAAGAAGCGATTTTATATAATAAGCAAACTGAATTTATTTTAATTTTTAAATATGCGATTATTGTATTTAAAACTGTGAGTTAAAACGTTCACATTGATTTAGTTAATGAAAATTTATATACGCGCGTGCGAAACTAGTTTTTGTAGGCTTTGTAGGTTTTTATCTTTTTGTTTTAATAATCTTAATTAAAATATTAAATGTAAAGGGCTCAGAATATATTTTAAATAAATTTAGGTAATGCTTGTAATAAATTTATAGATTTGCAATATATAAATTTTTAAAATACTTCAAACAAATAATTATTATTTGCATACAGTAAATATCTTTCTGTGTGAATGTGCGTGCGTGTGTTTTTTTCGAAATGTCAAGAAAACAACTTTCAAAAGTGTAGGCAGCTACAATTATTGCAGCAGAAAACAAATAACAGAGAGAGAGAGAGAGAGAGAGAGAGAGAGAGAGAGAGAGAGAGAGAGAGAGATAAGTTAAAGTTAAAAGTTAAAGTAATATAAGTAAATAATTAACTTAACTTTTAAACGTTTAAACTTTTAAGTTAATAAAAGTAAAACTAACTACGT
>NW_012130074.1:3815500-3822426 GCF_000143395.1 Atta cephalotes
GAGAGAGAGAGATACAAGTTTTTAAAATAAAGATCTGAAAATACATTACTTACTTTAAATTGTTTGAATAAAAAAATCCTAGCGTATATAATGATTAAAAAACATTTTAAAGAGGAAATGTTGTATTTTACGATGCAATTGAAGAAATTTGCAGAAAATATTTTGCGCTGGTACATGTCATTAAAGCGGGAATTTATTCTTCAATTTTTCAAGATTCACTTTAAATTGTAATTGCTGTTTACAGTGATATTATTGCAAAGACTTGGAATTCGAAAGTTGAAGTTTTCAACTTTAAAATGCTTTTTTAAATATCGCTCTGCCATTATTTCTCACAAAGATACGTACTTTGAATTTGGTCTTTTTAAACATTTAAAACAGTCTTTTAATTTTGTTGAGTAATGTAGAAGCGAGTTTCGAATTACGAAATATTTCTGATCTTTAATTACATAATATATATTATTATTACGAATGCAACTGCAATACCATAGAATCATTCGTCTCGACGAGGCAAAATAAAAGATACATTCTCAAGCTCTCTCACGTAACGAAAATTGTTGACCCGTCTCTTTCAATTCGGGTTCGACGGTCCTCTCCGGCGCTATTATCGAGGTGCCTCGCAGACTCACGTCTTTGCGGACGTCGAATTTACTGTCTCTCGCCTGGGGAAGTGTAGTTTCATCAATTTTTGATCGATCGCTTTTCGCTTCAACTTGCACCACGCCGAAGATGGATAAGAGCGACATCGAGAAGCGATCTACTGCCTTCATTTTAGATTCGTACTAAATTTTCCGCGCGAATGTTCCTGCCTGCATTATTCTTTCTCTTCTTCTTTTTTTTGCGCCCATCTGTTTCGCTCTTTCTCTTAACGGCAGCTGCTCAGACCGTCGGTAATTTAATAAATAATATGAAAACGACAATCCTCGTGTGAACGGAGAAACATGAGTATTTTTATTTCAAAATAATATTATTAAATATAGGTATGCAAGGAAACGTTACTTTATAAAAATAATGTATTATTCGGAAAATGACGATTTGTTATTTTTTTGTTTAATGTTAAAATAAAATATTAGATTTAAAAATTACTTAATAAAGAATATTAAACGTGAAATCAATATTACAACTTAAAATTATAACCTAATTCTTATATTTAATAAATTTTCCTTATATTAATATTATAACAAGTTTTCTAATAAATCTTCTAATTATAATTAATAATTCTTTATTACAAGTATTAATTACAAATATTAATATTTTTGTTTTTTAATATATGCTTATCTTTAGAAAATTAGATTGTAATTACAAACGCAAATTTTATTAAAAACTTTTATTAAACATTGTTTTTAAATGTTAATGTCGTTATTAAAAGTGCATTCCAATATTGCCAATATTGAAAATTTATAGTTCACATTTATATAGCAGTGACTATCAGAATGCAGCCTAAGAAACGAAGTACATAACATTATAAGTATAACATTTTTCAATACTTAAATTTCTATTATAAAATATTTCTAGTCAATTAAAAATAATGCAACCTATTAAATAATTATAAAAATAATAAGGAATTAATAATAAAAGTAGCGACTAAATTCATTCATTACCGTTATGGTACAAATGTAACGATGTTATCGAAAAAAATAATAAAAACGGTAACGGTGTTACAAGTAACGCATTACCTTCCAACTCTGCATGGAGTTTTTGGTAATTAAATGACATCATTATCAAAATTTTATTCATATTCACGAGATTCATATTCACGAGATTTAGATATTCAATAATTTCTTGAATTATATCGATACGTATAATATCCTAAAAAATCGACATATCTGTCAATAATATTTATGAGCATTGAAACTTTATGTACTTCAATATAGTGAAACTTGCCGTACTTCAATATAGTAAAATGCATTAAAATGGAAAACTATTTCGATAAAGATTCTCAAACGCAGTTTCTCAAACAAATATTTTTTTTTTTAAGTTCAGTGTTAATAAATATGGTGGAAAAACTAGATCACGTAGTACTTGTCTCTCGTGGCTCATACGTTTTATCCGCGCGCGAAATGAATGGTCTTTTTAATCGATAATCGATCTCATTCGTACCATTAATCTATCCCTTTGCATCAATGATGCATCAAACAACGCGAGCTTTTCCACCAGTATAACCGGTTAACACGAACGCTTAAAAAATAAACTAATTATTTCCCACCCGTTAATGCACATGTTTATAAATTCATGCCACGATATCGTTCATGTTTTACGTAGCCCGCTTTGTTTTGAAAAAATATTTGCTTAAAATATCAATTTATACATTTGTGCATACAAGAACGATTTTGTTAAAATATTTAAAAATTTAGCTAAATACAGATCTAAATAATTTTCTTCGATTATTCAAATAATTGTGTAGGAACTTCGAATATGTTAAGCAATGCTGTAAAAACATTTGGATATTTTAACAATCAACTTTAACGATCCATAATTATTTTGGTAGTTTAACAAAGTTATTCTCAAATATATCTAATAGCTAAATTTTTACATACTTCAACAAAACTGTTTTTTCCATGTAGGCTTGTTATTGAAGATTTGCTTTATTCATTAAAATTTCATAATTTTTAAAGTAAGTCAATGTAAAATATTAATGTTGCAATTAAGGAAAATTAAGTAATAGGCAATTTATAAATTTTATTGATACTAATAGGACAGAAAAAGTTCAAATGGTTGTAGCGATAATCGATAATGTTTTATGGCCATTAATATCTCACCGGGAAGGAAGAGAAAGGGATAAGAGGATTCCGATTATGATTGCAAGAAAGAGAAACCTTGGCAGATCTATAATAGGAAGATCTTGATTCGAATATTGCTGCATTCTTAATTATCGGAGGATCAACTTTCCGAATAAGATTATGATGGATTAATTTGCAAGATGAATAAATCGTCGATTATGGAAAATACTCAGCGTTGTAGAAAATTTTAACGAGATTTTACTTTTACGAAGAGAAACGAGAAATATGACTATTATTTCAAATTGAAAAAATATATTAAATAATATTCCAGTATGTATTTTTTAATTGTCATTAAAATAGAATCAATATTGAGATTTAACGTGACACTCAGATCGATAGAGGAAATCGACGAACTTTGAATCGATCGCAGGTGACGTATTAGACTGATGTATTTGTTTGTTCACTCATTACGTTATCTCACACAAAATCTTTGTTGTAAAGTCTGCGAGCAAAGTCTTATTCAAATATTCTTAAATAAATATTATTTAAATATTCTTAAATATATCTTTTATATATTTAAGTTGAATCATTATGTATCTTTTATATTCAAATTAAATAAATACTTGTTAAATTCATTTCAAATGAATTCATGTACACAACATGTGTACGTATTTCTGAAGTTCCTTTCTGAAGTTCCTATCAGATATTTTTTAGTAAACATACTTTAATAATAAGATAAAAAATATTAAGCTGTTGATTGTTTGCACTTTGAATAAGTGCAGAATAAGTTTCTTTATTTAATTAGTTGTTTGGTTAAATTTATGTCAATTTTATTGCTTATGATCAGCAACTAATTTTATATGTAGATTCTTGATTCTATAATAAATAAAAGAAAAATATTCTATTATATATATTAGTTAATAATTATATCACTTGAGATCATATTAATTATCATGCATTTCATCATTAATTCAATTTGATATCATATTAATTATCAATTAGCTTAATTATTAATTCGACATTTTTATATATTAATATGCGTATTAAGTTAAAATGTATTGTAAGGTGTGAGTTACAAACTTATTATTCTATTTCTGTTGATAATTACTGCAAAATATTTGTCAATGATTAGAAAAGTCAATTTTTACTACGTATAGATTCATGTGTTTTCAAATTTTAATAAGTTTGAATTCATTATAGAAGAATAACAAAAGTTTCTTTCATTAAACTTAAATTTTGTATATTTCACAATTAAATTATTTACAGATTTTATATTAAGATTTTTCTAAGATGCTGAGCATCAAAATTATTATAAATTACTTATTACTATTCCGTCTTTAGTTTAGAGCTACGTTTCAAGAAATAATCGGCGCACAGTTAACTTGAAGTGAAAATTGTATAAATTCATAAAAGAAATACGGTTAGGCATGCATGATGAACCGCCTTGATCAAATCACTTATGTATACTTAACTTCATCGATTTTCATTTAATAGTTAAATTTAATAGTGTATACGAATAGAACAACTTTGCTCTGAAAGCATCTTGAAGCATCTGAAAATTTAATACGAAAATGATTTAGTTGGACGTCAAATTAATTATATAAGAATCTCGAGCATGATAAACAATGCTACAAAACGTTTTGACATTCTAGCAATCAGTTAATTTGAACGTTCTACAAAATTATTTTGTAGACATATCTAAAATCAGAACATAAAACGTCTTTAGGTAATTCTTTGGTAAATCAAGTTACCGTAGAAATGTCTAATTTTTTTATATAATGAAGTTGAAGTACCGAACTTGTATGCAAAATTCTACGATAGGTTAATGATGAAATAAGAGAAAAAAAAATGTTGAAAATGTAATCTTTCGCGTATAACTTAGTGACAGATAAGGCTCGCAGACGCTTCTTTAACTAACTACATGTAAATCTATCATAGACTTTTTTCAAAAATGAGATTATAATAGTTCAGAAAACGATTTTAATGGTCACAAAAAAGTAATAGGTCAACAGCTGGAAAGATATTTACATGCACAAATTTGCATAGAAATTTAACCTTGAAAAGTAAACATAATCTTATCTTGTTTTCGTTCAATAAAGAGCTTTTGATTTATTATCGTATGTTCCATTATTTCATTAGTATACACGTAATTTTAATATTTATCCAAATTGCAGATATTTGTAATTTTGGGTAAAATCTAATGAGGCACCCCAAATTTTTGATATTTTACTAAAGAATCATCTTAAAATGCTTTTAAAATTAAGATTTATATCCCGATTTTAGACATTCATGCTGTAGAAGGCATTTTTTAAAATCCTGACTAAGTCATAATTACTTACACTTAATTTTACGATATATATATAAATATATGAACTTGCTTATTATACTATTAATTAAAATCTTTGTAAAAAAATTCAAATATTAATTTCTCAATTCTGATTTATTTAAATAGAAACTACAATATTTAAATTAGAATGTTTAAATTTGTAAGTAACAAAAAATGTACAAAACAAAACATGAGAAAAGGAAATTTATATTTTTATATTTATGATCACAGAAAGAAGGCACGATGTGATAAAATACAGTTATGAGAGCTTGGGTAAGATATAAGGAAGGCCATTGGAGTATACGAAAACACTGTAAGAAGGGATCTCTATTGGGACAATATGACTCGGAGGTTATCGATGTTTGCAGAACTGAGTTCTGTACTAAAAGCACGAAAGAAAAAGGAATAGGATCAAAAAAACTGGTTTAGAAAAGAGAAAATCTCATCAATTATATACGATAGAAAAGAAGGAAGAATTATTTTTAAGGAAAAGGTTCATCACTAGAATTAAAGGACGATTCCTTGTGGATTAAAGAACAGTTTAAAGAACAGAGTAAAAATCGAAAAGTGAAAGAAACAATGAAATGTTGATTAATATATTTGAGAAAGAGGATAAATAAGTTGAACATCAGAGATTTAGAAAGAAAGATAGCAAAATAGATAAGAAGCGAAAACTTGAGTATTTTTAATCTTAGAAAGAAAATCCGAACATAAGTACAACGTACTTTATGCGATTTTTTATTGTAACTTTTTACTGTAACTTTTTTATAATATAATTTGAAGACCCGGATTGTGGCTGAAAAAAAACTTTAACTGTGTATAGATATGATAAGTCTGCAAGGATATTTTTTTTTGCGTTATTCTCAATGTGAGAATGCACGAAAGTTCAAAGAGAATACTTGGGATTCACACATGACTAATTTGTAAGTTTTCATACATTCTGTATATCCCTTTATTTTTTATTAAATATACGTTTACTGAGTTTCGGATAATATAAAAGTACACGAAAATGTAGAACTAAAAAGAATTAAGGTAACTCAAAGGAAGATGTCACAAGGAAGAAAACGTCACTTTGTAATTTTTTTATAGAACATGTATTGACTATATTAACTGATACAAAAGCGTGTGGTAAACAGTTGCGCAGTTATCAGCAGAGATGAACATGTTTACGCCAAAATCAATTGATAATGGTGATTATACGAAATATGAAAAGATAGGTCGTAAAACATGCTTTGTAATATTTAGTATGCTAATAATAGCTAAGATCTGTACTTCGATGCTTACTCTAAAACCGGGCAAATGATATATGGTTTTAATCAGCGTTCCCTGGAGATCATGTGGATGATATAGATTATAATTTATGATATTCTTATAAAAATTGCAATTGAATATTCCTCTTACACTTGGGAATAAGATGACAGTAAATACAAAATACAATTTTTCTTACTTGAAACTGTCATTAAAATGATTTTATGAATTAAAATTTTTAATGCTTTATATAATTCGAAATATTTTAAGTTAATGAAATGCTGTTTAAACGAATAAAAGTCCAAACGAATAAATGTCCAATTTATTTCCTAAATTATTTTCTTTCATATTTTATTAATTTATGTTTTATCATACTTTTATGTGTTCTTATAGCTTAAACTAGGAATCTGGACCGAAAGATTTTTTCGATTCGGTACCGGTCCCGATTTAATAAAATATCAACTAAATATTCCGGTTTCAACAATTCGTTTTTTTTATCAGTAAAGAAAACTGAAACTGTAAAAATTACAATTATTTAAGGATTTTTTAAAAAGTTTTTTCAATTCTACTTATTTTATTTTATTTATTCTTTAAATTTGTTCTATTAAGAAGAAGGAGAGGTAAGGGGAGGGGGG
>NW_012130074.1:3828126-3833313 GCF_000143395.1 Atta cephalotes
GAGAGAGAGAGAGAGAGAGAGAGAGAGAAAGAGAGAGAGAGAACGTGTTCACCCGTTCAATCTAGAGAACCTAGTCGAAAAAAGGCATCAATTGATTACGTGACTCTAATAAAAATTATGTAAACATTATTTTAGGCATATTTCTCTCCTTTCTTATAACTTACTTGATTCTTATGGATAAATCTTACTTATTACCAGGGCTGAATAATATTTAAAATAATTCTATTTTTAATATGTGTTTAAAATAGAAATGGCATTTTGCATTTTCTATTTTAAATAATTTTTGAAAAATCATTTTCATTTTACATTTGAAATAGAATCGTGTCTACGATTTAATAAAACCATTTATAAAACAGATAATTTAATAAAATTTATAAAATAAGTTTTTCTATGTTTTCACAAATTTTCTCTAGATGTAAAAAGAACCAAGCCTGATTGGCCAAAGCTTTTTATAAATATTCAAATAAACTGCAAATTAAATTATAAAGAGAAAATTAATTCCAAATAGTAATATCCAATTTTAATAAAAATAAATATCGAATCTTAATAAAAAAATTAATGTTCCAGCTTATGTAAAATACTATATAGATTTTAAAAAATGTTATTCTTAACATTTAATTTTGATTGTAACCAGTGCTTATTGTATTAATTTGATTTATTCAAGTAAACAATCTCGTTTCCAAATCATATTAAAAAATTTTAAATATTCTCGTTACACACCACACACACACGCACACACGCACGCGCATACGCACACGCACACGCACACGCACACGCACACGCACGCATGCACAGAAATATTTTATTTATAATACTGTACTGTCCAGGCTTCAAATTCTGTTGAAAACGGATTCATATGTAAAATATATACCACCTTGACGGAAAGTTTTTACAAAAAAACTATATAGATTGAAATAAGATTTTAGAAATGCTTAATTTTTCATAAATATTCGTAGTGGGATGTAGAGTAGTGTTTGTTTGAAAAATCTTCGCCCTCAAACAACGAGTCATTCTATATCTCTATTATAAATAACAACGAAAAATTATGGATTTTTAAGATTTTGTCTCAAGCTATATAGTTTTTTCTGTACTTTTTCGCAAAAATTTTTTTTCTAGGGCAGGAAAAATCATTTTGCATTCGAAAACTATTTAAAATACCTATTTATCTATTTTACATTTAAAATGAATTCGAAAGATCTATTTTGCATTTTGCATTTTAAATACCCTTTTTAAAAATATTTTATAATTAGTAGTTTAAATGTTCGAAAGACATTTTATCCAGCTACTTATTACATACCTACTTATTACATAAAGTCTACATATGTATTCTTGAATTTTATAACTTAGAATAAATTCCTGCAAAACATGTTGGTGAGAAAGAATAAAAGAAATGCTAGTATCTTAACAAAAGTTTACATTAAATATGTCTCGCGATCCCGCCAGATTTCTTATGTCATATAAGGTGTTGAAAGTATTTACATTCTGGTTATTAAGAGAGCTGGCAATGGTGATACTGGATTGAACATTGGTGATTTGAACGAAGGAACGGGCAGAACAAAAATTAAGACAAGGATAAAGATTAAAAATTAAGAATTGAAAATAGAATTGAAAAAGAATCGAAAAAAGCTATAAAATTTTACCAATTCGATTACGGTTTTGGTATTATAAACTATACAAAATTTGGGTACGGTTTCGGTTTCAGTTCGCTAAAAAAAGATTCCGAAACGGTTCTGATTTTAGTTTGATCCAGATCTCTGGCTTAAACCCTTGATTATAGACTATAAATAAGTAAAATATGCAAGTTTATATTGAATCACATTATTTAATTGTTTGATATCTTTTTCCCCATAAGAAGACATCTTATTCGTATATGTATGCCACTTTTGACATCAACTTTTTTTAATAATACGGAACATCAAAAGTTTAATTGATTTGTATGAATAAAAAAAGATTGTTAGAATATAAATAATATTTTTTCGTTCATTAATTCAATAACATTAAGAAGTTATTCAAGAATGAAGGATTGTGGCGTCTTCCCCCCAATGATTTTATATTTCAATGTAATAAATAGTAGAATTTTTATAATTTCTGTTAGTCTTCGAAGATTGCTCGATCGGAGCGGATTATTGCTTTAGAGCGAGTGTTACATCATCTTCTAAACTAAATCCTAATAAACTTAATTATACATACTTATAATAATATTTATACATGTACAATCCTTTATCTTATATATTATTATTCTTTTATATTGTTCAAATAATAAAATTTTATTTATTAATTGTAAACTTAAAGTAGATTCTTCAAAAATGTTTTCGATTGTTCAAATAATCATACTTTTTTGAACGATTCATATCGTACTATTTTTTTTTGTTAGTTCAAAGGTTCAACTAAAAAAATCTTATGGGTTTTTGCTTGAACATTAAATTTAAAAATTTGAGAATTTTTTATCCGAAGTAGTTATTTTTTGCAAATTTTTCCAACAAAATTTCTTTGAGGCATTGTAATTAATTAAAGATAAAATATTTATTTAATTTATATTTATCTGTCTTTGTTTGACTTTGAGATAATAAATTTTACATGTTATAAACTAAAAAATACGTATTCAATCCAAAGATATAATGTGACAAAGTAAAGTTTCACATATTCTGGTTAAACCGGGAAGGTAACCAAAAATTCGGTCGACATCCTAAAATTAAATTTTGTTTCTTTGATAGTCTACAAGTCTACTTATTTCAGCAATTTAACATAATGTTTTGTAACTCTATGTTTCTGAATTCTGTGGATTTATCTTTTTATTACAAAATTTAATAATCTCAAGTAAAACAGATGATGCAATTTGAATAGTTGGTTCTCGAATTTTCACAGATCAAGAAATGATATTTGTGACAGTAATATTAATAACAAAAACTGCTATTACTAAAACCTATTCTACAATGTGCTCTTTGTTTCCTGTTTCTTGTTTTTATCTTTTGCTTTTTTCTCTTTTGCAACCGGTTTATCAACAATTGTATTTTTTACTATTTATTTGCGTATTTCTTGTTCCTTTCAAAGTTCATTAACTTTCATCTCCAGCGATATAAAACAAAAAACCAAACAACAAAAAAAAGAAGCAAAAAAAAGACAAGATGTAAAAAATAACAAAAGGCAAGAAACAAGAGACAAAAAGCATATTGTAAAACAAGAGAGATGGGAATAATGCGAATAATAGGAAAGACAGGAAATAAAAAATTTTTTTAATCAATTAGTCCAAAATTAATTAGTCCTAGATAAATTCTCTTATAAAAAGAATGATGAGATTTATTAATTAGTAATTAGTGTAGCTAATCTAAAGTAAAAAAAATTTCTATAAAAAATTGCTCAATTATTAGTTGTTATGTCAAAGTTTGAAATTGCTTTTTTTACTCATACTCAACCTTGTGCAACCCTCTTCGATCTAAAAAATTTATTTTCCCAGAGTTGAGTATGTATGAGTGCATGTACATGAATGTTTGTTATTTTATTCTTGAAAAAATAATTTTTTTTAAATTGTTGTACAATTTCCGTTCTCTCTAAATAATGATTCAATATACATGTTCAAGTTTTATCTCTCGTTTTTTAAAACTATAAAATTTCTATTTGTAGAAAAAAAAGAATCGTCAAGCCTATAGCATCAATAAGTAATATATCTCTTAATATATCATTAACATTTTGTAATTATTTTGTATGGAATTAATTAATGTTCAATTTACTTCCTTTCTGTATAACATGTTCATATAAATCTTATAATATTGAAGTTAATCTTATTTTTTTTTTTGATAAATAAAACAAATTAAAACTTGTAAGCGAAAGGAAATATCAAGTGCAATCAATAGATGAACAATCGAAACACTCTATATTAAGGTATAAATCAATAAAGCTTACAGATTCATACTTTGAAAATCAGCTTACACTCGAGTGTGCTTCTGAAAGCATAACGTTCAGTTAAGCAACTTGCTCGTATGTACTATAATCTACTAACTACAATTTCAGTTAGTATTACATGTATCGTAATAACTTGCGTGTATTTTTACATAAAATTTATATTAAATAGCTTCAGAACACATGTATCGAAAACTCATAGTACTTAGACTTTTTTAAATAATATTTTATTTACTTTCACAAGTCCTAACATTTCTGCGTATAACGCAAAAATCATGATACATCATGAATTTACAGACACTTGTGTTTTATAAACTTTATGGCATAATGATTAATAGCAACAGACATCGCATTAACATTATTTTTTAAATTCGCATATATAAACAATAAATGAATATTATCAGATATTGATATCGTCAGTATTAATATTAACACACAATTTACTCTTAAATACAATACACACTAGCGAGATACAAACGTATCTCATTGTATACACAATTACGCAACTATTTCTCGCATGGCACGGTATTGCCACGGTATTGCCATCCATATACTGTCAGTGCCAATTTCCATCTCACACTAGAAAGATACGCACCGACAAGCGCTTGTAAGTAAACATCATTTGTTAAAATATGTTTGCATCCCGTATTTTTCCTGATGACTTTTTTTACAATTTTTGTTATAACAAATTAAATAAATCTTTATTATTAGTAAAGTTGATTAAAAGAAAATTGAAATATAACTGAATTATGATTCAATATTACTGTTACTAACAAAAAATATCCTAAACTTTGTCGAAAATTAAGAAAAAAAATCCGTATTTTTGTTACTTAGATCTTTACAAATTTTATTTTCTGTTATATTTGTAAATGATTATTTTTCAGCTTTAGAATGTTTTATTATTACACCAGAACACTACTTTTTAAATTTCGTTACAATTAAAATTCTTATCAAAAATTTGGATTACATAAATATCCCGTAAGTGTAGTTATGTAGACTGACCAGATTTTGTTTGTTTGGCTAATTTTTGGATATGTATAATTCTCTTCATTCTGAACAATGTCTCAATAAGCATAATTTGATTCTATGAGTCGTTTCCGCGCTATAAGCCTTGAAAGATTCAGATTTAACACATAAAAGTAAAGATTTTTCGATTCGGAAAATTTCTCTCAGTCGAATGTGCTTGCGTGCGAGTGTGTCAGTAGAAGTAAGAACTATTCGTAGTAGAACTTCCAGTATAATATTTAATGACTCCAAATTCTCTCTCTCTCTCTCTCTCTCTCTCTCTCT
>NW_012130074.1:3833333-3835966 GCF_000143395.1 Atta cephalotes
AACTACTCTCTCTCTCTCTCTCTCTCTCTCTCTCTCTCCCCTCCCCCCTCCTCTCTCCCTCCTCCTCTTTCTCTTCCTCTTCCCTCTCTCCTTCTCCCCTCTCTCTCTTTGTCTCTGTCTCTCTCTCTGATATGCGCGCGCGCGCGCGCGCGTGTGTGTGTGTGTGTGTGTGTGTGTGAACTCTAAAATCACGTTAATACTTAATTTTTTTAATTAGTTGTTACAAGAAGATAACGTGATCTTCATCATATTCAGATAAACGGTATTATTAAAACTATCACTTCTACTGATAAGCACGCATACACACATGCACGCACTCATGCACATACACACCAGAGAGTTTGGAGTCATTAAATATGGAAACAAATATTATGGGAACAAAGCTTTTACTTCATTGACATAAGTATATTCGAGTCACATATTCCAAATAAAAAAGCCTATATTGTTAGGCTTTCTCGCAGAAACGGCTCATAGAATCAAATTGTGCCATTGAGATATTTGTTCATAAAGAAAACAACATATATAAGATTAGCCAAATCCACAGAAAAACATTTCCCCATTAGCGCGGGGTCCTTTGTAATTCTAGTATATATAGTACGGGAGAACTGTCATAAAATATGCATAAGTTATGTAATATTTTATTATATTTTTCATTTAATATTGATTTATACGCAAATGAACATTGGAAATGGTATATCGATATATCAGGTACTTACTGTGTATATCAATGTGATAATTGTATATATTAATATTTCAGGCATCAATTATTATATGCTTAAATTTTTATCAATAATAAATTAATTTATTCTAAGTCTTTTTGTAACAAGTTACAAAAAGTACAATTTAAATAGCGAATATTCTAAATCGCATCTAATGTAGGTCTTCTTAATCGTATCTCCTTTGAAAATACTATCAAAACCATAAATGAAAATAATTAAAAATATGATATGATAAGATTAATAAAAATAATTAACTAATATCTAATAAAAATACCTAATTAATTAATTTTAATAATTTATTGAAAAAAAGGATCAAGTGTTTATAACAATAATAAAAAGGTGAACATATCGAAATAAACCTGATTCAAACTTATTTTTGCAATTGACATCAGCAATCACATCAATTATTATTATTTTTAAGAGCCAATGCTCTTAATAGCTAATATTTAATGTTTTTCAAATTTTTAACGAACGTTTTGTAAAAACATAAAAATAAATCCTACTTTACATACTAAGTCAAATATTGACTTATTATGTAAGGTAGGATTTGTTTTTATGTATTAACATTGAAAAGGTCCTAATTTAAAGACGAAACGTTTGTTAAAAATTTGAAAGGCATTAAATATTAGTTATCAAAAATTAACGTTGGTTTTAGCTCTTTTTACTTTTTATTATTGTTTTATTAATTTAGTCTAATAATTCAATTCTCATTATTAGTTTTATTATTGCCAATTATCAGTCTTATCTTGTGACGATATAATTTAGGAAACTTGATAGGTTTTATAAAAATACTAATTTAATTTTTCTTTCTTCTAATATGTGCATATATAGAATGTAAAATGTTTTACAATAAATTTCTTTTATGCAAATTCAGATTATGTATGACTGTGTTATTATATCAATATTATAGTTGTATATCCACTATATAAATTGATTAAAACTTAACATCAGTTGTACCTGATGTTAATTTTTCAAAATGTTGTTAGTATATACAAAACAAGAGATGTAATCTTAAATAAACTGTTAAATTTTTGTTATATTACTTATTTTTTTTTATTTCATTTTTGTTGCTGAATATTGCTCATATTAAATAAAATATATTAAATAAAATAAAATATTGATGAGATATGATTAAGGTGAACGGTTCAGCAACTCTCCTCAAATTATAAAATTGCACAAGCTGAACAGAAATTTAAATGACAAATTAGTTTAGTTTATTTAAACAGATGTAACAAAAATATTGAAACAGAATGAGAATAAATGCAAACGCGAAGGGATTAATGTTTTTATTATACGTAACGTAAAATAGAATAAGGCAATTAGCAAATTTAAAATGTTGCAGAAAATCCGAAGCGTTTACCGAACCAAATAACTGAAGAATTAAAAAATTTCATATTTTGCTTTACCTCTTTTTTTTAACTATACTTAATTTGTCAAATAAAATAATATGCGATATTTTATTATTTTATTATTTATATTAGTTTCGTTATGGTTTTATGCATTTTAATGAACACATTATATGCGCATTGCTTAATCTATTTTATAATCATAATAATTAACCAACAACATTAACAATTTAAATAGTTCTAAATGAGACATCATAATAAATAAATTAATATATAATAGGCAATATGATCAATTAGCACTTATGATATAATACAAAACTTTACATTAAAAAATATGTACATGACATTACATCACACTAAAGATATATAACTGTTTTTAGTTAATTACAATTACAATATTTTCGATTATTGCTCTATTTCATTAGAATTCTGAAAAATAAATTAAATCTTATTTATTATACATTTGTTATTTATTTAATATCTTGTTTTTATTATGAAATGTGAAACACACACACACACACACACACACACATACACACACACACACACACACCACACACACACACAC
>NW_012130074.1:3837313-3840412 GCF_000143395.1 Atta cephalotes
TCTCTCTCTTACTCTGAAAAAATATTTTATAATTCTTTTAGTTAGAAATTCTAGATATTTTTAATGAGTGATATATTTTTTTTTATTAATTTTAAATATGTGTCCTCGTATATGTATTGGATATAAAAATTTTTTCCTCTTAGCTAACTTTTTCAAAAAATTTGTTTTTTCATATCTTGTATCTTTTAATAATGCAAAATTGTTTCTATTTTTTATAATATGTCATTCTATAGTAACATCCACATGACACTATTGTAAAAAGATAATTAATTTATCGTGAAAACATTTTTCATATCTTAAGGTGCAAAATTCTTTTCATTTAAATTATTTTGCAATGATTAAAATAGGATCAATATAAAAGATACAAGATATAATTTAGTTTTCTAAATGAAAACTATAAACATTAGATTTGTGAAATATAATCTAATATTGTCATAATGAAAATAATGATCTATTTAATCTCGTTCTTTTACATTGTTGTTTTTATTTGTCTATTTTTAATTTGTTGACAGTATTCATCCGAATACAATCAATTGTGCTACTATACATTTACAATTTTAGTAGTTCACAGTATTGTTTACGTAGACAACATTGTTTTTTAAGGAGATCTTAAAGATGATTAGTTATATTGAAAAACACTTATACGATTTACACCCTGGTTAAATTGCAGACAGAAACGGACAGAAAACGCATTTCATTTCTGTCTGCTTTATTGCGTTTCTTGAACTGCATTTACGGATAGATATGAATAGAATGTTCATCGGTTTCCGTCTGCAAAAATAGATACGTACTGCAATTCCTATCCGTTTTTGTCGATATGGATACGCATCCTATCTGCCAGATCCGCTTCTGCCGATAAATTTCCTGGAGAATACATATCTGGATGCTTCGTATCGTTGACGGCAATCACTCGGATGCAAACTTCCTCAACGGAGATCACTGCGCAAGATCACTCATGTCACGATCATGGATAATGATTCGACACCTAAACAACTTTCCTGGTGGAATAACATCTGGCTACCGAATTCCTCGACAGTGATCCTTAGGACATGTCTAATGTCAACTAGAGATCTCTCCAAGACACTTGGACACTTCCTTCCATGGAGGAATAGCGAGTTACTTCATTAAGCAACATCCTAACACCTCCCAATACTCGGATGACACATCGATCTTCGCTTCCTCAAAGGAAAACATTAATTCCTTGTCAGCGAACCTAGATGATACATTGTTCGACGGTGAACATGTAGTTACCGATTTCCTCGACTGCGAACATCTAGATGACACCAAAACATTATTTGACGGCGAACACGTAGATGATACCTAAACGTGTTTTTACATGAAAAGAATCTGTAAGAAAAAACGTTGGGTCGGTTCTGTGAATCGAGATAATAAGCATTAATTGATGATTATTGAGATTAGGATATCTGTCATAACGATGAGATGCAGCAGACTATGCGTCAATATGTCTTCTTCTTCTTCTTCTTCTATTAATGGTTCTCGTCTCCTGAAATTAGTATTGAGGTCAATACGGCCAGAATACGGAAAAACAAAAAAGCGCAATGCCAGCGAAAATGGTGAAGTCCGGAATCGAGCCTGCATTCATAATGTCGTCATGCGTCAGGATGAATGAACGGTCATCCAAAACCGCTGGAAAGCTATGTTTCTCAAGGCAACACTTTCAAAAATATACAAGATAAAAGCACCCGAGCCGAGACACGTCCGCCGCAGACCAGTAGTTCTTCAGAACTGAATTGATAATATCAATTCGATATATGTAATTGTCAAGGAATGGAAAATTACTTTGTAAAAGTAACAAATTACAATTACTCGTTACCGAATAGAAAAAGTAACAAGTTACCGTTACTTAAGAAAGTAACTTTTCGTTACTTTTCATTATTCTTTTTTAAATCTACGACCGCCAATCACAGCGGACAGGACTAGAAACTTCTCTAGTCTCATGCATTGCAAAAAATTATTGTGTAAAATCGCAACTATTATAGTAGATAATTTTGAGACCCACTATAATAGTTGTAAACTGTCCACATGTTTGTAAATTTGCAATATGCAAATAAAAATAATTTCTTGATTTGTAACTAAGCAAATTGGAAGTACAATTACAATGTGTAGTTACAGGAACGATAATATGACAATATATTTCGCATTATTACATTTAACAGCAATACGCGAAAACTTTCTGTTATATTATATAATATGACTAAAATTTGAATGATACAGAAAATATTTAAAATATCCTGCTATTTACATAATTTTCAATATAAAATAAGATATATTTATATAAAATTTATATAATTTTGGTGGACTTACATAATTTCTGTAAAATTGCATGATTTTTTATATGTACAGGACTAATCATGTAATCTATTTTACATCTATTATATGTGTAAAAATTGTTTTTAAAGTGTAAAAGTCCAATGCTTGTGTCCAATAATGTGCAAAGTAACGATAAAAGTAACTGTAAAATTCGTTATCAAAAAAATGTAACTTCTTTACCGTTACAGTTACCAAAGAAAAAAGTAATGCAGTTACTAAAAAAGTAACTTCTAACTGTAATTTCATTACAAGTAATGAGTTACTTCTATTCCTTGATAATTATGGGTAGATGCAGATAGAAATCGCTACGTACAAAATGCGAACAAAAACAGATAGGATTCATATACGTAATTGCGGACAGATGAATTAATTACGTACAGGATGCAGACAGTAACGGATAGGATCTATTGCTGCAAATGCGGATTTTTTATTTCCAGATTGTGCTTGCGGACAGCTTACATTAAAAACGGATACAAATCCTGTCCGTTTTCTTTGTTTTATTTTAACTAGGGCATGTCATTGACACATTCCCAGGTAGCAAAGTTTGTCATTTTGAAGTCATGTTTCGGGCCTTTGCTGATCATTATTGACGTCTTAATAAAGTCAAATTAACGTTCGAATGTCACAAACGATTGACGTTATCGTGAGTCATTTTGACGTTATATCTTGGTCCTTTACTAACCATTATACTATTCAACTGGCGATTTATGACATCAATATAATGTCACGGAATAGCATTATAAAAATGACGTTATATTAGGTGTAGTA
>NW_012130074.1:3841612-3848763 GCF_000143395.1 Atta cephalotes
TAAAACCTGGTTGCTTTTTGGTCACTTGACATCATTTGTACAAACATGACTTGAATTTGATGTCAAAATGATGATGAACTTTGCTATCTGGGTTACTACATTAATATCTCACTCACGCACACCACACATACACATAAATTTTCGTACAACATTTACGTTTTAATTAGACGTCCTAAATCCAATTTTAAGAACTTCACACTGTTTTTTCATGCAAACTACTAATACTCTGTAGATTACTATTTCGTAAGTACAGATTACACAGCTTTATATGAAACAAATGTTACAATGTAACAATTCTGGAGCGCCATATTGGACTAAGAAATGATAAAGGTCTCAATTCAAAAAAATTTTTTGTCATTCTCAGCATAGACTCCACCTCACAGATGCGTATATTCTAATCCTGGAAAAGGATTTTCAAATCAGTAAGAAAAGAAAAAAGTAAAAACTGTTATACAAAAATTATATGGGTTTAGTCGATAATACAGATGAGTTTAGGATCTCCTTAAGGAAATGCAAATCGATTTTTAGCACTGATTGAGTCAGATTTGTTTTCCGAGATCGTCCAGAAAAACTTAGAACAACATTTACAATGTTACTGTAATATTAATGAGACGTTTTATTCTCGTTATATATTTCTGGAATAATCTGCGGTACGGACGTTTACGTTGAATAATGTTATACATAATGATCCATTTTTCCTCATTAGTCAGCAATTGATTCAGAAAAGAATTAATAAAAAAAAGATTTGTTCCACACACCACTCTATTCTTCTCACAACAAAAATGTTTGCACATGGCATCCGAATATCAAATTTCAAATTGTATCCAAATTTCATTAAATATCAGATGCTATCTAAATTCAGTTTTTCTTTTCCGGCTCTTCTGTTAAAATTTCATTTATTTGATATTGATTTTTATTTTATATTGATTGATTCTTTTATTTGATATTGAAATAAATTGATTAAATACCATTTCTAGGATTGCTCATACTCTTTTTATACATTTCGTTCAGATAGTACCCAAGTAATACACAATGTGATATTAAATTAAATCAAGTTCTCGATATCATAACAAGAATATTACTCGAGCACATAATCTTTACCGCACTTGTTTTCATAAGATTTTTATAGAATACAACAAGTTTAGTCATGTCAATAATGATGTCATTACTCTATTCTAATATTATATAGAATGTCCCAAAGTTTGAAAATAATATTATTGCAGCGTGAAATTTCATAAAAAATTAACTAATAAAAGTGTAAGTCATTTTTTTCCATAAAGTAAGTTTTTAAATATAAATATAAATATAAACTTTTATAGTTTGACTGATCATTATTAAAAAGTTATTAAAAAGTCATCCGTGTGACGTGCAATAGTATTAGATACTATAGATAAATAAACCAAACCTTGCCAAATAATTATATGCACGCTATCACATGGACAGATAACTTTTTAACCAATGTTTATAATAACTTAAATTTTAAATTAAATTTTAAACGTTTATTATATTTAAATAACTACTTTACGGAAAGAATGACTAATACTTTTGTCACTTAATTTTTCAAGAAATTTCACGCTGCAATATTATCCTCAAATTTTCATCCTATATAATACGTGTTAATTATAGACTGCACAACCGCAGGGAAGGTCTTTTAGATAAGAGTCTAATTTTTTCACTTAGTAACTTCTAGAAATTTTGTAGTGACCATGAAATACGCATTATTTACTGACAAGTTTTTTTAAACAAAAATAAATTGACATAAATCATTATAACTTGAAAGGTTTGTGTGAATTGTAGTATAATAAGGAGTAGCGGGATACGATTAAGGCTGCAGCATTTCTTTTGAGTTTGAAACTAACGAATATCTGGCCAATATTAAAGAGAAAAAAGAGAAGATATGCCTCGCTAGGCGCGAGCGTTCTGTTTCCCGGCTATTACAAAAGAAACTCAATTTCAATGTTGGGACGAGGCCAAATATATAAGTATGCGCCAATTAACGGAATTCAGTTCGCTCGTGGCAATGCGTTCAACTAGGTACTCGACTGACCAAGTTTCATACAGTCGAATAGTTATCAATACGTTTAGTAGGGCGTGATAAAAACAACAATATAGAAAAATATATGGAGGAAGGCCAAAAAAAGCAGTTACATATCTTTGTGCAATTTTTTTCAATTTGGCGACTAAATAAATAAGGTAGATACCTATTTTATAAATTTCTTTACATTATTAATTATCGCGTAATTGTCAGTTCCGCATGGTTAAAAATCAACATACAAGATTCGATAAAATAACTTACGACTTATTCTAAAAAAATTTAAATAAATTCTCAAAACATATTTAAAATATTAAATTAAAAATAGAGGTTAAAAGAAGTTATTTAAAATAATATATAATATATAATATATAATAAATATTAAATAACTGCTTTATTTTTATTTAATTTAGATATACATTTTGAATGAAACTTTTTTTTAAATGACTGATACACCTTATTTAGGATAAAAAAATATACAATAAGTTCCAGAAACTTATTAAAAATATAAAAACGTTGGAGCCGATAAAACTAGGAGGATTCCGTTTGCCTACAAATATACAATCGATTGCCTACAATATCATTTGCCTACATCACTTTTGCCGACAGTTCGTTTGCATACAAAAATTGTTGCCTACAGCTTGATGACCTACGAGTATTTTTGCGCACAAATAAAAATGTCAAAGGCAAAATCACATTTGCCTACATGTATTATTACCTACAGTTCGATTGCCTACATGTAGTATTCTCTGCTTTAATACACACATTCTGTTTTAAAACAAATTATCTGCTTTGAAAATACAAATTATTTTCTTACTTAACCTTAATTTTATATTTGTGCGCAAAAGTGCTTGTAGGCAAACGAGCTGTAAATAATAATTCATATAGACAATAATACAGGTAGGCAAAATGACTTAACTTAATTTCTGAAATTTTTATTTCTGCGCGAAAGTGCATGTAGACAATCGAGCTGTAGATAATAATTTTTATGCGCAAACGAACTGTCGTCGAAAGTGATGTAGGTAAACGATGCTGTAGACAATTGTTCAGAGGCACAAAAAGTCATTTCTAAAAAATTATACAATTATTTAAAATAAAAAAACATAAAATAGGTTCCGAAAACTTATTTACATCCAGAAACAAATTTTTTCGATTTATTGAAAAAAAATTTGCTTGAATCAAAAAAATTTATGCTATACGGCAAAAAAGAATTCTTTGATTTGAACGGCATTTCTTTAAATTTTTATTTTTCTCAAAGATATTGTCTTCTTAAAAAAAACAATGTAAGAAATGGTTTCTTCAATTTAAATATAATTTTTCCCTGAGTTAAAAATATTAAATAAGAATTAAATAATCAGAAGAAGTTATTTAGAATAAATATTAAATAACTAAATATTAAATAAATAATAAATATTAAATAACTCTTTTATTTTTTTATTTAAAACATATGTTTTAAATAATTTTATTTTAAATATAACCGCGAGCCCTTTGTCAACGTACATTATTATCGCAGCAATGTAATATCGAATATTGTAGGTATTAAATAAAGCAATATTGTTCGTTATTTTTAAAATTGTTTTACAATCGATTTGTGTATCATACATTTACAACAATTAACACGACACTGTAGGAATTTTATTACACATCACGTACATACTCTATGCAACATATATGTAACAAAACATTGCATTCCTTACAGATATTGTCTTCATCAACCATCTTGAGTTTCCGTTTATTGCCGGCACGTTCAACAGATGATCTTTCTAATCATTGAAATCAATTAATTAATTAATTAGATACTTGGATGTATAATTTTGAGTTCTTACAATATTTCTTTTTGTATAGAATACACAAATTCTTTTATTTAGAAAATTTTTTTGTTTTCTCTTTTCTTTTATTCAAATTTATTATTGCCCAATAATCCATTTCAGTTTTATCAAATTTTATTTTTAAAATATTCTATAGAATATAAGAAAACAATATTTTACAAAACGTAAAAAATAAAAACATTCTTTTATTTTGAAACACAGCTTCAAACAAGCAGTGTTGAAAAATTAAATCAAATTAAAAATTAATGATTACGGTTAAAAGTTTAATTCTTGATTATAGTAACCAATTAAAATTTTTTTAGTTGCCTTCAAATGAATCTTAGATATTAATCAAAATTTTTAATCTGCAGTTTTAATTGATTAAAACAAGTCATTACATGTAACTGTGATTAATTCAATCGATTAATTAAAAATCATTATTTGTTGTAAATTAAAAAATCAATCGTTAATTATTAATCATTTGTATTTTGTTAAGCACAAATTAAATCTACTTAATTATTTAACATTTTTCGGTAAAAAGAAATTTTTCACGTATTGTATGTAACGTTTTAAATATTATATAAAAACGAAATAATTATATAAATACTATTATATCATATAAAAGAAAAAAACTTAAATAGACTATTAACTATTAAGGTACCAGAGCCGAATAAATTTTGTTAAACTCTGATATTGGATCTTATTACATGCATTTGAATATAATATACCAAATCAAAAGTAAATTAAAAGTAACAAAGAAAATAAACATTATCTTTTTAAATCAGTTTTAAAATGATTATTAATCATAGAAAATAAATTCCTTAGGACTTACTCTACTCTCAAATATTATCTTTTGCTTATAATTAACATTTTAATCTTTGGAAAAATCTTTAGAATTTCTAGCAATTTAAATATATTTTGACTTCTTAAAAGATAGCATTGAAAATTATTATACTCTGGCATAAATTCCACACATAATAAACAAATAATAAGCTATAACAATAATAATCATATAAGTGGGTCTTATTTAATAACATTTTAAAAAAAATCGTACATTTATTTCAAAAAATTAATTTATTAGTTATTTTCCATAGTTAGGAAGTTGAATAATATTATAATAAATTATAAAACATATTGTACTGATAAATTTTGCAGCAGATTGTTATAAAAACGGTGCATTCATGTTTTTGTTGTGTTAAACAAACGTATTGCTACGACCCAAATCTTTAATCTCTTTTTATCTACTATGATACATCTTTTAAGCATATACTGCAGGTTTAAAACGAATTTTAAAGTAATAAATTTATTTAGTGCTGGGCTTTTTATTCGGCTCAAATACCTTATTTGATGTGTTGAAGAACATAATCGTAAACACCTGAGCGTTGTTACTATGAATCATCACAGTGTAATGCCATCACAGAAGAAATAAATAGCTGTGTGGTATTTTATAGAGTTAACTTGTCTCATTAGTATGATTCATATATTCGTACTGGTAACATACACCTAAGATCGAAAAACATTATAAAATGAAAAATAACAAGTAATTTCTAAACATTCCTAATTTTTCTTTTTTTATTTATTTTTTTATTTTGTTGTAAGTGCGGTGTATATACCAGACGATAACTCCGGTATATACACCGTACTTATAAAAATTTAATTTATTAAGTATTATTTACTATTTTTAAGATAAATGAACTATATCAGTAGAAACTTTGTACCGTCTATTACTTTAAAAAAAATATTAGAAATCCGAAATACGTATTTTTTGTATTAAAAAAAAGAACTTTTTGAAACCGTTGCATTTATCGATCAACAATGATTTGAATAACTTTTCGATATGACAAACACATTCTTTAATAATAAATTGTAAATCCAAATAGCAAAGTCTCAGTACAATCACACAAATTTATGATTATTTATGATGCTGGCAACTTGCCATAGATTTATCTTCAACAATTTCGAATATACCGACATTATAGCAACATGCAGGCAACAATGCGTATATGTATTGTCAGCAGTTTAACAACAAGATAATTACATGAATGTTATTTTGTGTTGTCGGTAATATAATAGCATTAAATGATGCTACATATTATTATGGTAACATGATAGCAGTAGTACGAATTTTGATAATGATGATTTTAAAATTGTCGGCAAACTGTTGGTAACTGTTGCTATTCAAAGTTATCATATCATGAAGGCATCAAGTTGTTAATAAATGAAGACTCAGTTGCTGCAATTCTGATAGCAACACATACTTAGCAATGCATACTTAGTAAGCAACATGCCAGCAATAAAACAGATACGTTGCTTCTGAGAAAATTATACATATAATTTTTAATGCTTGACTGAAAATTAATGATTGATGATGGATTATTATTTTTTCAATCAATTGTTTTTGATTTGCTTCAATAATTGTCTAAATTAGTCGTGATCAAATTACAAATCATTTTTAATCAATTACTTTAGTTAAGCCGGAACTCAATCGATTAATCATCATATAAAATTGTTTTTGATAGTTGATTTCATTAATTGATTATATTAATCATGATTATAATGTATATTTCGAATTTTTAATCGATTATTGTGTGATATTATGTAGTTAAATAGTAAATTAATCGATTGTGTCCACACAAGTCGCAATGACTAAAAATTTAAATTAAAATATTAAAAATAAATTTTAAAAAACAAAGAAAAAGTAAACTAACGAGCAGCAAGTGCAATAAGCAATAATGAAAAGTGGTTAATTTCTTAAACAATATATATTTAATAGTTAAAATAAAAATTAAAAATAATGAAATAGATTGTCTATGTGATTTTACGGTTATTAGTACGTAAATTCATATATAATTACGAGAGCAATTTATAGAAATACAATCTTCAAAGAATTTACATATATAAGTTGACAAAAATATTTTTAGATTGGCGAAATATTTCAAAAACAAGACATTTAAAGAACAAATATTTCATACAAAAGTTATAGAGTTTTAACAATTGCATTAAACAGTACTCATTTGAACACTCATTTGAGAAATATTTTCCGAGATATGAATTGGCAATATGCAAGTACTGCTGACATTAGCATTATCCAAGATATCCGATCAACGAACAGTGAGTTAAAAACCAGACAAAAATGTAATTTGTAAGAATTTTTAATTTCTCATATTTTCTTATTCTTCATGCCACAATCTCTATAAAAATATGCTTGGATTATTAATTTTGATTAAAATTCTCTCTCTCTCTCTCTCTCTCTCTCTCTCTCCTGAGACTCGACCGAACGGACCAACCTAACCGGAAGGGGGTAAGTAGGG
>NW_012130074.1:3849564-3857967 GCF_000143395.1 Atta cephalotes
CTCTATAATAATAATAACTACTACACTCTACTATAAGTAGAATTAGTTATGTATAAAATAATAATATATATATATATATATATATATATATATATATATTTCGATTCACATTTAAGCCAGCTTCGATAACGGTTGCATGATACGAGTAATCAAAGTCTCAGTACCACAGTATAAGTAAAACGTAGTAAAGGTTATATATGGAAATTAAAAACACAGTCAAAGAGTAAAAAATAATAATGTAAACAATAATAAGATTAAAAATAAAATGATTATATGAATAATACAACTAAATAATAGAGAAGCATCACTTCAAAATTATATGGTCAAAATTATATATTAAACTAATCCATGTAGGGAAAGGAAGTAACTCGTTCCTGTAGCTGCGGTTACTTAGTTATCTTATTGTAATAATGATTTGGTAATGACATTACGAATTTTTTTTTTATGATAATATATTACTAGAGTTGGGAACAATCAATAGTTACTTATATCTGATTGGAAAAATCGTTACTGAAAAAAATAATTCGCAATTTGTAATTAGTTAGTTTTTAATTTAACTTATAACAAAGTAAATTTACGCTACTCGTTACTTATTCATACAAAAAAATGAATTCTTAAAGAAATGTATAAATGCTTTAATCCAAAAATATTTTATGTGGCAAGAATAAACATTTTAATAATAAATTATTCGTAAAATAAAATAATTCTGCGTAATTAAATAATTGAATTTGTTAGAACTATATAATGATTTTAGAAACAAGAATATAATTTTAAAAATAAAATATACTTTGCATAAATCTATTTATTATTGATGCTAGTGAAGTTTATAATTGAAGAGAATATTTTATACTTAAATGAAAATAAACAGCATTCAAGAATAAAAATATACATAAATCAGAAATTTATTTTTTTCTATGTTATTTTTTTCAATAAATAACGCGTAATAGTGACAATCTTTTGATTTTTCAAAGTGACTTCCCTAATCTTAACGTGACCGCACTCAGAGAAAAGTTTCTTCGATTCAAAGAAATATTTCTTTGCTGTACGGTTAAAGAAAAATTTCTTTAATTTGAACGTAATAAAAAAATTTATTTGATTTAAAAAAATGATATTTAAATCAAAGAAATGATATTCAAATTAAAGAAATTTTTTAATTAAAAAATCAAATAAATTTTTTTATTTGATTTCAAAAAATGTTGTTCAAATCTAAGAAATGATGTTCAAATTAAAGAAATTTTTTCTTTAACCCTATAGCAAACATTTTTTTGAATCAAAAAATCTTTTTCTGAATGCACACGCAGCGTTTAATTAGTTATCACTATAATTATAAAAAAATTATGATATCATTAGCAATTTGTTCATAACGCTTTTTAAACTTTTATGGATTATCTTCAAAAATACCAGAAGATTTGGGTTATCGCCGAGTTTTCATTGCAAATGCTAAGGTTTCGTAAACTTTGCCGTTCATTTCATCAAGAAAAGGATACTGATATTGAGCTGCTCCTCCAGAGAACTTCATTTATGTAGAAAATCGTTATTATAAAAAGTAACTGTAAAAATAATAAAAAAGTAACTCTTCCATTTCCTATACATATGTAGTCTTATAAATAAATTTAACTCAGAACATATAATTGTGCAATTACTTTCGGACTTTCAATTAGGAATCTGTGAAAGAGATCAGATATTTTCGATATAAAACAAAAGAGAACAGATATTTTCGATATAAAACAAAATATGTAGTAACAATATGATGATATGATAATTGAAATGATTACAAAATATCAAAGTTCCTTAATTGTCGTTTTTCTTTAATTCTCCTACTTCTTTTTGGCTGTGTTCCAAAATTCGCTATTAGTACTGAAAATCTATAACGTAACATATTACAGCCTTTTAATGTTGGGTGCTGATAAACTATGATAGACTGATAATGAATTTTGGAAAGCGTTTGTATCGAATTAATTGATATTTAGGTTTTAAATCCGATATGCTATAATACGAAAACTCAAGGAAACTCAAAGTTTCAACGCAAATGTCAAATATTAAATATTAATGATATTTTAAAATATCAGACCGTATTGAAACATCCTTACTTTCAACTCACACACACATACATACATACACACACACATACACACACACACACACACACACACACACATCTTTCATTGTTTTATATTACATATGATAAGATAAAGATTATTTGGGGTCTTCCTTGTTAATAAAGTTATCAATTAGAAATTATCATATAATTGCACAAGTATCAGTTGAAGTTTAATGTGAGAATTGTTTTACTTTTCTAATATATGAAAAAGGACATCTGAAATACAGTATAAACAAAAAATTTTATTAAGATACTTTTATAAAATATATGATTATAATCGAATTAGAGGCTTTGTTACAGTCTCTTCAACATTATCATTATTAATATAATGGTTAATGTAATTACATACGTTAAAAATATCTGTCATTATTCATTGGTACAAATTTATAGTAATTATCTGTCTATTACATTATCTATTATAGCATATATAATATATAAGATGTTCCAAAATTCGAGAGTAATAAGATTGTAGTGTGAAAGTTCGTGAAAAATTATAAATAATGAAAGTACATATTATTTTTTAAAATAAAGTAGTTTTTAAGTATAGATATTTAAGGTAAAGTATAGATATTTAATCATTAAACATTCATTAAAAAGTCCTTTGTGTCACACGTACCACATACGTGATATTATGCGTACAATGACAATATTTAGTATCAGTGATTGCAAAATTAACATCTAATATTATTGCATATAATAAGACTTTGATTTGGATTATTTAAGCCCTTTGCTAAACGTTTGGTACGAGACTTAGCTTTAGATTAGATCTCTTTTTTTTTAATGATCTGATCTAAAACAGGCCACTTGTTTGATATATAACATGTGTTACTCGAACTAAAAGCTTATTAATTTTTCAAAATTTACTAAATTTTCTCGTTAAAAGCACAACAGCTAAAAGTGCAACCGGTGAAGCGCTGAGACTACTGAGACGCAAAAATACTTCAGATCGCTTACGGTAAACAATTGATGACCTTTAAGATACAATATAGGTCAAGCCGCACATAGGTCTCTCGATCTGACATTAGACGGACAAATAATTTTTTAAACAATGTTTAAACCTGGTACATTTTAAATTCTTACACTTAAAAAACTATTTATAAAAACGAAAATGACATTTTTATCCAGAGATTCGGAATTGGAATTGAAATCGAAAATCGTTCTATAGCCTTTTTTTCCGGTGAACCGAAACTGAAACTAAATTCTATAAAATTGATAAGAGATGGCTCCTTTTGCTTACAAATCGATTAAAAAAACGATTACCTACAGCATTGATTGATCTATATCACTTTTGTCTCGTGAGTAACTATATAACCGAAAAAAATCTTAAAAAACTATAATTTTTAATTTTTCGATTTTCTTCACTAATCGAGAAATCGGAATACTTATTCGATGTTTCATTAAACCTACACCGGAATTAAATTAAAAATATCTTTCGATCCGAATCCCTGCTTTTGTTATTTAATTTTTTTACAATTTTATTACCCTCAAACTTTGAGTCACTTTATATATATATACATAGGGTAACTCCAACAAATACGCGTTGGAATTTACGCAAAAGTCAGAAAAAATAGAAGGAGTGGGGGTAATTTTCTTGCAACTACTCTGTTACATGTCTTTATGTTATATTAGTATTGTGTTATGATTTCAGTTTCTTACTGCTAATATTGATAAAATTATTGTGAGTTGAATTAATTTGTCATTGTGTCAAGTAGCGCCATAAATTATAATCTACATAAAATGATTACTGTAAACAAAAAACTTCGGTGGTTATTTCGTAATACATGAGTGTAAAGGAATAGTAAAGTATGTTGTATAACAAAATACAAGTACTTTGCTCTTATATTCTTTGTTTAATTTATTGTCTTGTATATCTTATCTGGGATATATGGCATTGTTAACAGGCGAGATTTATGCCCAAAGCATACAGAATGCTATAAATAGATTGAATACAAATAGATTGAATTCAGTGCATTAAATACAATAAACACATTATAATATACACATTATAAAATATATACTTCATGTCATAACACTTGTAATACATCTGGGAAGATTGTAATTATTATTTATTACTTCATATACATATTTATCATTCTTATTCCTTAAGAAAACTTTATAAACGCATTTTATAAGTTATCGTGTTATTTAACGTCTTATTTATATATATTATTTGTAAATTTTTTATGAGACATACCCCCTCTCCCCCCTTCTTCCTATGAGTAGCCATATATCTCACCTCTAGGGGGTATACGGGGGTAAATGTTCGCGATATAATTTGTCAAAAAAATTTTTTTAAATACGAAGAAACTTTTTCCCCAATCTAATATACAATATACATACGTATATGAGTTTGAGTATACGGAAGTAATTTAAAATATGAATAAGACCTTTTTTTGTATAAGCATAAATCAACATTGGTAGATTTTTTACACTTGTGAGTGATAAGTGGAGGTGTTTGGTTCAGACTCACACAATTGGACTCGCTATAGTTATTTTTATAGTTATTGTTTCTTGAATAAATAGTACCGAGTGCTGCACTTTGAAAGCGTCTTTTTCCAACCATTTTACATACACAAAATTTCGACGCTTTTAATATTTTGTTTGCAAGAAATTAGATAAACGCATGAACTCGAACTATGCGTTGCATAACGCTTGCAAACTTGCTATTATCTTTTCGGACACCACTATAAGAACTACGGAAATAATTGTTATGAGCCTATTGTGTAGGACTTGAACAGACAATTGTCAATGAGTACATTTATCAATGTTGATTTATACTTACAAAAAGTCTCATTCATATATTTAAATCATCGCCTCATACATTTAAAAAAATATTATAAATGCTCGTCGTTGTAACAGCACAAGTTGTTCGCAAATTTAGACAAGTGATATTTTTAAACTGATGTACGTATTATCAGCATTATTTGTATGGTAAACTAAAAAATTAATTAAATATTTTTTCCATGACAATTTCTGCAATATTAAAAAACAATGTGTACTGAGCAACATATTTGGAATTAAATTTTATTTCAAAATTGGTAAAAATGAGATATACGATTCGCTAAAAATAATATATGAGCATCTGCATAGCATAAAATTTTTAGGATTGCTTTATTAATAAGCGAATATAAATACTTGATAATACATTCACTCACTTGCCTCAATCTGTTCAACATATTTATTGAGGACAACTTTTATATTCGTCGATTTAAAATTAGTTTTATGCGTTTCTTTGTTTATATAGTTATCCCGAAGTTAAAAAAATTTAAAGAAGCGCAAGTTTAATGATATTGAAATATTAAACAAAATTTGAAGAGAACGCTTGTGAATATCTCAAAAAATAATTTTAAGAACCATTTTTAGCAGAAATAGACCAACAATAAATATATTACAGCAGAGCTTATTTTGAAGAAGATTAAAGAACCTTGCACTAATATGGGAAAAGTGGTTTCACTTAAATTAAAACTGTAATATTTTGTAATTTATGAGATGCTAATAAAAAAGTCTCTATAAGCATAATTATAATAAATGGACAGATTTTGCTGTAGCAATAATTTGAAAATTATTATTTTAAGTCAAATTATACTGAAAAAGACTTTATTATGGACAATATATTTATTTTATTAACTGCATAAGCATTTATACAGTTAATCACGGATATGATATAATCAACATGTGATCAAATTATTAAACAGGTTTATATCATAGTGCGCGAGAGAAGAGATGGAATAGGTGCACATCAATATACATCTATATATATATAGAGAAAAAAATCATATCAGGAACTAGAAATTCAGGACAAATAACTCGATTATGTACCATAAAGTTGTAATAAGAACAATAAATAAGCTATATAAATTAAAAAAATATAATAATAGTAACCATTTTCTATGATACAAGTAATTAATATTACTATATTTTCTTAATCCATTTAATTTATTTATTGTTCTTATTAAAATTTTATAATATATTGTTATAATGATATCAAATTTTAATAAACTTTTCCAGAAATTTATCTCTCATTTAATTTTGTCTTTGATCCAAATGACTCGCATTCAAAGAATCATTTTATTATAATATCAATAAAAAATCTTATAATGCTATATCTTTTATTGCTGAGTGGTTTTCTTCTTGTTAGAAAAAATTAAATTTCACTGCGTCCTCTGATGGCAGTATTGATAATATATTGATCGCGAGTAAGCGACTTTAGTAAGTTATGTATTTATGTATTTTTTAAAATTATCTCAACAATGCTTATAAATTAGTTCTTTTATGACATTATGTTTTATTTAAAAAATGTATTATCTAAAACTAGAAAAATATTATATAATATGTTTTTAATCTTAATTATTGAAAAATATATATTTGTTAATTTGTTACATCTTATATATATATATTAGATCTAAATAATTATTTAATTGAATCGCTATTTCGCTATCAATTAATAGTATACAAATATTATTGCCATAACTATAATATTGAATATCATTAATTGCTATTGTTCTGTAAAACTAATTATATATATTATAATTTCAAAATTAGTAAATTTATAGTTGTCATAATCAATAATTATTTTGTTTTTTTTTCAGTATGTATAGAGGAAGTCCGGGCGAAGCGGATGTGTTAAAGTTTGGGAAGAAAGAAAAAAAGTTAAAATTAAGATCAGAAATCTTTTTTATTCTAATAATTCTATTAATGGAATCTTTGAAATAAAATAAAATTAAAAAACTTTAACATTTAAATGTCTTTTTAATCAAAACATAAAAAAAGAGAAATCATCCGCTTTGCCCGACCTCTCCTGAACAAAGTGAACGGGTCACTCGAACAATAAGGATGGAATTAAAAAAATCAAAATCAGTGTTGGCAGTCATCACAAAAGTAGTTACCAAATCCTTTATATTTAGTGCAGTTTTAATGAGCTTATTTGATACACTGTCTGCACTAGATCTAAGATTTGTTTATGTCGCATGCTCCAACATACTCCAATATGCTCCTATCATAGCTCCTACTCATTCCAATGCACTCCAATGCACTCATGCGACGCGAACAAATCTCTAGTCTTTGAATGATGGATCGATGTATTTTTCAGAATACATATCATACTGCGTTGTGGAAAAAAAACAAAAATAAGATGTAAACAATCATGTGCCTTTCGTTCACTCAAAAGATCATCTGTCCCTCCGTTTCCCGGTTTTTAGTGCAATCATATACTGGGTAAAGAGAATGAGCCATTCGCTTTGCCCCCATCCACTTTGCCCAAAGAACTTTGCTCAAATTTGGAAAAGTTAGAATAAATTTAAACAAATGAAAAATTTTAATCTTGAATACACTTAAAGTCAGAAAATTCTTACAAAGAATCACACTGATTAAGAAACAGTTACTGCTAATAATTAAACTACATACCTTAGCAAAAATCACAAGAAAACACACAATTTATTTTATTTCTCTTTATTTTATTTCTCTATTATCAAACACAAAATGAGCGCAGTCATATGTTTTGTACTTTCATGGCGTAACCGGTCGATCATTTCTTCGGTAGTTAGAGACTCATGGCACTCTCTCATGGCACTCATGTCAGACAGATAAGCAAAAATAAAAAATATTTGCTTTGTTCAAGGCGTTCGCTTTGTTCGAACTTTTCCTATATCGCAAAGGCATTATAACATATCTCACATTATTATACATATAAGTATAAACACAGATATAAATAAATATATAAAGGCCTATATAGTTAAAAAAAAAACGATGTACTAAAAATAAAGACACTTAGGAAACAAATTCTTTTCCATTTAATTAGTTCAAAAATATCAATTTTCAAATGATGCTGCAGCAAAATCTGTAAATCCATTTTTGAATAATTGTAGGAATTTTTGATTAGAGCATCTTCTCAGCTACAAAATATAGTTTCAAATAATTCTAATTTAATTCAACTAAAAACATTTTTATATAAAAAACGTATAATTGTGGGTCCTTTCAAATCCAATAAAATTTGCATTTTTTTTTCAATTCCATATTAATCCACTTTATATATACATTTTTTAATCTTTTGAAAAAATATTTCTGTCGATTACTGTACAAATCGTGCAAAATGTCACAGACCAGTTAATGATTCTTTTTTTCTTGTTTGTTTTTAGAAAGGAAGAAATTGATTTAAGTTGGCAAGCGCAGCATCTTTACGTCAGTTATTCGCAATGAAGTACGCAATTATCCTTGTTCTTGCTGTTGCAGCGACAAGTAAGTATAAAAAATACACACACACACACACACACACACACACACACACACACACACACACACACACA
>NW_012130074.1:3859907-3862579 GCF_000143395.1 Atta cephalotes
ACACACACACACACACACACACACACACACACACACACACACACACACACACACACACACACACACACACACACACACACACACACACACATATATATATAGAATAAATACTAAAAGAAAGATTGCAATTAATATAATTTAATTAGAATTTACAATCATTTTTTGAAATAACTAATTAGGTCGGTCTGTTTCCCTAAAGATAGCTCCAGCTGTTGTGAATAATTCATATTGACAGCTGATTTTGGCGGTTTCAGAGAGGTTAAACATCTGCTAATAATATTCAGTTTATATCGCTTTGAGTTTCATACAAAAACTTTGATTTTTACTGTGTTTGAAATGTCGAATTTTGTGTTAACCAAGCAGCATTTGCGGAAAGTTTTGATTTTCTGCTTTAATTGGAAGAAAAAGTGCGGCTGAAGCATCGAATGCTTGTCGAAGTTTATGGTGACACTGCTCCAACTGATAAATCATGTAGAGAATGGTTTCGACAAGCGAGGCTTGTCTTTAACACTGAAATTTTCAAGGATGAAAATTTCAGTGTTAAAGACAAGCCTCGCTCTGGAGCCAAAAAAAATTCGAAGACAAAGAATTAGAGGCATTACTCGAAGAAGATCAGAGTCAAACGCAAGAGGAGTTTGCAGAATCATTGGGTAAGTCAACAAGCCGTTTCTGTACGATTGAGAGCCATGGGAATGATTCAAAAACAAGGAAATTGGATGTCTTATGAACTGAAACCGAGAGACGTTGAAAGGCGATTTTTCACTTGTGAACAGCTGATTCAAAGACAGAGAAAAGAGTTTTTGCATCGGATTGTGACTGGAGATGAGAAGTGGATATTCTATGACAACCTCAAGAAGAAAAAATACTATGCTAAGCCAGATCAATCGTTGCCATCGACCTTAACATCAACACCACGGCCGAACATTCGAAGATCATGCTCTGTATTTGGTGGGATCAAAAGAGTCTTGTTTACTATGAGCTGCTAAAACCTGATGATTACGGGCGATCGTTATTGGCTACAATTGATTCGTTTGAGCCATGCATTGCGAGAAAAACGCAAAGACATGATAAAATTCTTTTTTATGACAACGCTCGGCCTCATGTCGCTAAAATCGTAAAAAAATATTTGGAAACGCTTAAATAGGATGTTTTACCGCACCCGCCGTATTCTGCGGACATTGCGCCTTCTGATTATTGGTTGTTCCGAAGGATGCAGCAAGTCACCGGTTCACTTCTTTCGCAGAAATCGAAAATTGGCTCCAAAATTGGATCGAAAGACGAGTCATTTTTTCAAGATGGAATTCGAAATTTGCCTGAGAGATGGGAAAAAGTAGTAGGCAGCGATGGACAATACTTTAATTGATCTGTTCATTCATTTTGTTTTGAAATAAATGCACAAAAAAATGGATCGAACTAATTTTTACAATTGTTGTTTAACTATACAAATAGAATCAATTGTACTGTTAATGTAATCTCACACACACTGCCTAAAAAGCTTCAGCTTTTTCTTAATATATTTGTAATTTATTATTATCATATAAATAGTAAGCGAATGTTAAAAAATAGTTATATTTATTATTTAATTGCAATTACATTTACTAATTAATACTAGAAAAATGCCTATTATGGTCGAAGCTGGATCTTCACTGTTTTAATTCAATCTTGAATTATTAATATACACTATATATATATATATACTTGTATATATACCATATTGTAGTCTTTTTAGAATTGCGCGCCAAATTGTTTTTCCGGACTATAAATACAATTAAAACTCTAGTAATCGTGAATTAAATCTAAAAAGATTACAATATATATACAAGTACATATATAGTGTATATTAGTAATATTTAAGATTGAATTATTATATAAAACAATCCAGCTTCGACCATAATAGACATTTTTCTAGTATTGATTGTGTTTCTCACATATGCGGTCTAAACTAAAGATTCTTAGTATTGTTTACATTTACTAAACAAAAATGTTTATTTTATTTACAATTTATATCTTGATATTTTACTATATTAATTTTTGAAACTATCATAAATTATAATACAATTTTTTCATGTTTAAGAGAACTATATGCATGGAAGATTATTCTTAAAGTTAGAAAGTAAACATATATTACAATATTTTAAAGTGTAACAATATTTTAAAGTGTAATTGTATTAAAATATAATCTATTCATCATGTGTGATAGTTAAACAGATTTTAAATAATATATATAATATATCTTTCACATATAAAATATATAGGTCTTTATCACATTTAAATAACTTTTCTAAAAAATCTCATATTTTCCTTCCGCAAAGTATTCGCAAGTTATCAAATATAAGACTTGTTCTAGAAAGTTCTAATATGCATTAGCAGCTCTCGATAACACAGCTGATATCAATTAATGTGCTCCAATTTTTCGCACATTCGCTAAATATTAGCCTACATTTATATAAATAATTATGTCATGTGCGCGTGTGTTTGCTTGCACGGGGCGCGTGTGTAATATTTGCGTACATTGACATACATTAATATTGGCGTATATTAACTATATCGTCTGGAACGTCTTTCTTTGGAAGTCTTTAGGATAGGTTTTTGAATTATTTAATTATTTCAATCTTATTATTGATTCAATTATTATTTCGTTTGTTTTCTAGGAACTCTCTCTCTCTCTCTCT
>NW_012130074.1:3864331-3866413 GCF_000143395.1 Atta cephalotes
CTCTCTCTCTCTAATAATTAATATAATGTCTTTGAAATATGAGGAAGTAAAATCAAGAATTTTACACACCTGATCAAAAAATAATAAAACATTTTAAACTTTGATAGCAAGGGAGGTAAATACATCGCGATAAACAAATAAAATAACGAAATTCCTGATTCTAAAATTTAAAATAGTATAAATTAATAGACTCTCGATATTAAAAATAACAATACAAGTAATGTGAATGAGAATAATTCTTATTGCTTATATTGTCATTGCTTATATCTAAAAAATTAATTTTTATTGGAAAATTGAATCAAAAAGTTTTTGCATGACAAGCAATTTGTCACAGTGTAGTGAAAAAAACATACTTCTTTATGAAGACACAAACACTATTTATGTATAAAGAATCGTCTTATCCATAATTATTCATCTTATCTTTTTCAAGAGAATTCTAAGATCCTCTATTCATCCAATTTAATTTAGCAACGTTTACATTACTCTAAACTTGTTAAACAGACTGATTTTCAGCGAACAATGTCCAATTTGTTAACAAGATGTCTTTCTATATTCATGAATTACATCTTAGATCGATATTAGATATATGTGTTAAACAGACACTTTAAAAAAAAAGAAAAATTACAGAAAATAACATTTTGGAAATTTATAAGGTAGTAAAAATGTAAGAAAGTTTACAATATAAAAATTAATGAGTGGCATTAAATTAAAAATTTGATTATTTTCCAGGAAATATTTAATAAAAATCTAAGAATGTATTTTTTGTAAAATGAGAGTAAGTAATACGTAAATCTTAAATCAATTTTAGAAACTTATTCTATTTAATTTTTTAAGTTACTGATTACCAAAAGCTGTGCAAACTTCTGGTAGAAGCCTTAATAATATAATTTTTCGATTTATTAATGTTAAATAAGATTGTCAAATTATTTTCATTGTTAAATAAAATTTTATAATTTTTCAAAGATTTTTTTAGTTAAGAAAAATAAAATTTTTTAATATAAAAATAAACAGATAAAACAAAAACAATTAAATTATTGAAAAATATAAGATTTTTAAATTAAATTTTTAAAAGTTTTGATTTTATGCATATATTACAAATATTTTATATGAATTATATTTTATAAACATTATTTTCATAGTTATAATTTACATCATAGAATACTATCGCAAATATAAACTAACATAATGAATGAATTTCATTTTATGTTTATCATTATCAGATCCGCAATAAAATTACACTTATCAGAATTAGCTATCAAAATTTATATAAGGTGCTGACATATAAGACAGATAAAAAAAGAGAGAAAAAAGAAATAATAATAAGAAACTATATATTATAAACTATATATTATAAAAGTAATAGAAATTAAACGTAGATGTAAAAACAAAAGTAGAAGTAAAAATAAAAAGATCTGAAAGCAAAAAAAATGAATAAGAAAGAAATCCTAAAAAGAGAATCCGATTATAGCTAAATATAGAATAAAATAATTTCAACCAAATGTTCAGATAACTAAACATAATTTTATTTTTATAAATATTTAGTAAATATTATCAAACGATATTACCAACGATAATACTTATTAAATATTAAAAAAATGAAATTATATTATCCGGATATTTGATTGAAATTATTTCATTCAACATTTAGTGGCTATAAGAAAAAAAATTAGACTCTTTTTTTTCATTATATAAAGTCTCGAAATTAACTATATCATATATAAATGTGAAAATTATAATAATTGATAACTTGATACCAGAGATCTTATTATGTCTTCCGATAATTTATTTGAATTTTTTGCATTTTATTATCTTAACTTCACTGCAACATAAACAAACTGACTTGTTAATGTATTCTTATTTAATGTAAATGATATTAAATTTTATTTTCTCCTGAAATATTTTCTTTATTCATTTTTTTAATCTTATTTTAAAAATAATAAATAGAGGTTTTCTTCCATATCATTATATTTTATTAATTTGTAAACCCTTGAACATTTGGTCTCAAGGAAAGATTATAGACACAAAAGATTTCGTTATAAAAATGATATTTTATATATATATATATATATATATATATATATA
>NW_012130074.1:3866433-3872867 GCF_000143395.1 Atta cephalotes
TTATATATATATATATATATATATATATATATATATATCAAGCTACATATTAAAAATATATATTTTGATTTTTACTTCTAATTTCTCGCGATAATTAGGTGATGCTCAATCACGTCGTACATATTTAAGAGTAGTCAATATAGTCATATATATTCAATATAGTCAGAATAAAATAAGTTGAAAATTTCTTTACATAGTTTTATCTATATTGCAATTTCCTATATTTATATTTCAATGCATATTTTTATTGTATATTTTAATAATTTACAATAATTTTCTTTTATATTATACTGTCATAATACTTTTTATAACCTTTTAATAATTATTATTAATTGTTCATCAAGAAAATATCATTGCAATTAAACATAGTTTTATATATTTTATTCGGGATTTATTATATTTTCACAATTTTTTTTACAAAAATGTGAATACCTTTACTTTTCGAAACTAAAAATATTATATAAAAATATTATATAATGCAAAAAACACGTGACAAAATTTTCCATTTTATTTAATAATTTTAGAATGTATTGATATCTGTATAGATATTATATGTATATATATTGGCGTAGAGCCATCCGTTTAATTTTCATAGAAGCTCCATTAAAATAATAGAATGCAGAGAAATGTGAAAATGCGTACATAATATAATAGTAATGAAGCAATTAATTAAGTATATTTTTTGATGGACTCTTTTTAGTTGAGTCAACAAATGGCTGCAAAATCAAACGTCGATCAGAGTTTGGAGACGGAAGCGGAGATGATGGATATTATTGCGTTTGCGATATGACGTACTGCGACGAAGCTCCGAACGTGAGCAAGACAACCAATTACTCTAAATATTTCCTAATAACATCTAGCAAAAGTGGTTTTCTCTTTCACGTATCAAACGGTATATACAAAAAGTCTAAAACGATTGACAGTAAGTACTGAAGTTATTTTCTTGAAACATCAAAGTCATTAAGACCGGTATACATACTTGATTTTTAAGAGTGTCTTAAGTACAGTCTTAAGATGTCACAAACTAATCAAAGAACCTATTAACATTTTAAGATATTATTTAAGATGATCTTATAATAAGAACAAACTATGAATACCGGCCTAAAAGACTATCCGAGTAGGTTTAGAGCAGCCTAGTGTCATCCAATCATTTGTGTCCACAATTATATCCCAAATGCCTTGTAATATATAGCATCAGCTCCATTGGGAAAGATCACTATAAATCGAAAAGATGTATACCAAGAAATCTATGGATTTGGTGGAGCTGTAACTGATTCAGCGGCTATGAACATTCATAACCTAACGCTCGAGGTATCCGAGCAGTTGTTGAGGTATGATGAATTATGAAAATCGTTTAATTTCAAAAGAATTTTGCTAATTCATTCAACACAGTTAACATATCTAGAAAATTCGCAGCGACTTCTCTTAAAAATTAATTTCACATTCAATTTCAAATTCTAGAAGCTACTTTGGTCCGCATGGTATCAATTACAATTTCATTAGAACGCCAATGGGTGGCTGTGATTTCTCAATGAGACCTTACACTTACGCAATGGTAGAAAACGATACTTCGCTTCATCACTTCGAATTGCAAGTAGAGGATAATCTTTTCAAGGTTTAATTATTTATTAATTAATATTTCAACTATTTATATATCTGATTTATATATCTTATATATCTGATAAATAGTTCATTTTTTTCGCATATCGATAGACAAAGAAAGAAATTAAGAAAATGTTTGTGTTTCTAAAATTAAGAATGTGTTACATCAAAAAATCAAAAATATACAAATTTCAAATTGTTCTGCAAATTTTGTCGGAGTATCTGTGTAAAATTTGAGCTCAATTCTCTTATTAATTTAAAAGTTTTTGTATTTAATTTTTTTGTTTGTCCTTTACGTAAAATTGTTTTTATGATACTTATTTAAAAATTCGAGAAATAAGGTTAAGCAACAAGTTAATGCGCGCGCGGGCACGTTTGTGTGTGTGTGTGTGTGTGTGTGTGTGTGTGTAGTTGTAGAGCTGTCCTTAGTCAAACCGCCAAAAATAAATTTAGGACTTGAAAACAAACAAAATTTTTCTCTGTAATTTATTTCAAACATATTGTTTAAGAAATATTGGCTTTTTAAATTACAATTTTATAATAGATATGAATAATGTCGAAATAACTTAAATTATCTCCATAATACTTTACAATAATCAAAATGTGATTATTGAATATTCTGTTTAAAATAATAGCTTTCAGCGTTGAAAAGAGTATTGCATCTATTAATAATAAGAGAACGATCGACTGGCTGACTAATATTGTGCATAATTTTTTTGCATACTTGTATCCCTCGTGTTTAAAAGTCAATAACAGATGCTTCATATGCTTTTTGCTTCAGAGCAAACAAAATTAAGATATTTCGACATTATTTATTATCTCTTAAATAAAACATTTGCAAGCAAATTTCCAAAGAAAAATTTTATTTGTTTTCAGATTCCTATAATTTAAGTTTGACGGTTTAAACCGAGAATAGTCTGCATATTAAAAAAAAACAATAATAAAACAATAATAAATATCTATGTAAAAGTTTATTTGGATTCATGAACTTTACTCGTTTAAAAGTTAAAAGATTTATAATGGTTTTATTGACCTAAAACTGCAGCAAATAACAAAACTGCAATTATTATAACTCAAATTATTTGTTTTATCTTTTTATAATTTAAAGGCGCATTTCGAACTAAAAGTATCATAATTTTTTAAATGATATTATCTGATATTAATTTTTTCTGACTAATTGTTTACCTGATACTATTAAAAATAGCCAAAACGTTGATTCCTTAAGTGAATGATATAATTATCAATTACACAATATATACACAATGTATACACATTTTATTAAATTGTTAATAGAAATCTTAATTGTCAATAGATACCGATAATAAAACGAGCTCAAAAAATAAAAAAAGGGAAAATTAAATTGTTGACTGCACCATGGAGCGCCAGTCTTTGGATGAAAACTAAGAACTCTTGGACGCTTGATGCTAAATTACGTCCAGAATATCGACAACTATGGGCAGATTATTTCGTAAAGTAATTACCATTAAAATATTTTTATTAAGTTATATTCACCTTATTCTCTTTCATAATAATTAATCAAAATATTCTAATTTACTACACTGCACGATTCATTTTCATATACTATGAAACAATGTTACAGTTACATAAAATTTCCCGAGATATTTGAAACGTATTATTATAAATCATTTTATACTTTTATAGATTTTTCGAGGCTTATCGTCATAATGGTTTAGAATTCTGGGCTACAACGTCTCAGAATGAGCCAGAAAATTACAAGTATATTCCGGTAATTAATAATAATACGCTTATCAACGCAATGGCATGGACAGCCGAGGAAGAACGTGACTGGATTATCAATAACTTGGCGCCAACCTTAAAGAAAAATAATTTCGGACATATCAAAATCTTCATAATGGATGATACCAGACTATCGATGCCTGATTGGCCAAAAATAGTATTTAAAGATAAAAGAGTAAAAGATATTGTTTCTGGAACTGCGGTCCATTTTTATTTTGATCATTTTATCAGTCCGAGTGTCTTGGATGAAATAAAAGAGCTGTTTCCAGAACACTCAATATTATACACGGAAGGTTGCGCTGGAGTTTTCGAAGGTTGGTAAAGATTTGTGTTTTCAATTTATATTAACTTTTTTTGCTTCTCTGATGAAACTAGTAGTTTCGACAACAAAACTAAACACAAAATTTCTCTACTATTTATATTTTTTGTTTTATATTTTTTAATTGTTTTATATTTTTTTATTATAACACAAGATGTCTCAAGGTAAATTAAAATTAAACTAAACTAATTAAAATTAAACTATCATTTTTATAATACACGCACGTAGAAAATAGGAAAACTAAAGTATTTTTTAACAGAAGACTTTATCAATTTTACATGTAAAGTAAAACCAATCGAACATACTTGTGTTCATTTAACAAATTTATAAAAATATTGCTAATCGTAATAATATATATATATATTTCAGAAATTTAACATCTCTCTCGATAAAAGAAATATTAAATAAAGTTCTTTTAAATGTTCTAAAACAATGTCATTAAGATTAATGATATTTAGTATTTTTATTACAAACATTTAATTAAATGATACAAATATGTTCGATTGTTTTTTCTTTACATGTAAATAAAATCTCCTCTATTAAAAAATATTTTATTTTTTTATTTCTATATGCATTTAAAAATGATAGCTGATTAATTTCAATAACTTCCCATGAGGGACACTCTATATATTAAAAATATTTTTCTTCATAATCCTTTACTACCTTTTATAACAATTTTTTATAAAAATTTTTGCTAAGTTTTATTCTATAATATCAAAACAAAAAAGAATTCTGCATGTTTATGCATTTATAATGGATTTTTTTTTTTCATTTAAAAAACAAAATTAACAAACAAAAGCCTTGTAAAAGTGGATACTTTAAACAACTACTTTAAACAACTACTCGAAGATCATTTTATTTTTACATTTTTTTTAACATGTTTTTCTACGTAGAAACCGAAAATTATCATTATAACCCGATAAAAAATTGGATAAAAAATGGATAAAAAATGTTCATGCACAAATATATACAAATATATATATATATAAACATACATAACATATAAACATTTAAAACATATATAATTATATACTACTCATCAAAAAATAGGAAACACTTTTGAACACGCTCTAAATTGCGCAATATCTAGGATACCATAATTCGATAAAAAATCATTACAGACAATCAAAAAATCATTTGAAAACTTGAAATCTGTACTTTTGAAATCGATAATTGATATATCAATGGATATCTGAAAATTTTGTACAAACTTACAAAGATTTATAGCTTGAAGTATAAAAATCATAAAAATGCGGTATAACAGTCAAAAGAGTGAATCTTGAATCTTTAATTTACTTTTTTATTGAGCATTGTATGAATTTTTTTCACCAAGTTATTGAAGCAAAGATGATCATTTTTGCTTCAATGTTGAATAACTTGATGAAAAAAATGTTGAATAATTCGAAAAGTTGATAAAAAATCAAATTGAAGATAAAGATTCTCTCTTTTGACTGTTGTAAACCGCATTTTTATTTCACGCTAGAGACTTTTCTAAAATTTGTATAATACAAAATTTTCAGATTTGACGAATATTCACATTTGTGTCTATATAACTCCGTAAAGGATCAGTCAAATTGAATCAATTATATTCAATTTCGATTTCAAAAGGTAATGATTTTAAGCTTTCAAATGTTTTTTTGATTGTTCGTCTGCAATGATTTTTCACCGAGTTACGGTGTTCTGAATATTGCTCAATTTTAATCACATAGTATATTCCATACAAAATATAAACCATTGCATCAATAGTATATGTTGTGTATGTTTTGAATAATTTTAATTGAATACACTGTGTAACCTCAATATTTTGTACAATTTGAAAATTTTTGTTAATCCTATCTCAATTAAACATCGCTTTACTCTAATGATTTTTACAAAATACAAATAAGGGCTAAATTACAGTTTATGCATGCCTTTAGTGAATAATATATAATTATTCACAGACCAAAAAGTGATACTGGGATCATGGAAACGTGCCGAATTGTACGCAGCGAATATCATTGAAAACATGTCGCATTGGGTGTCCACTTGGATCGATTGGAACATTGCTTTAGATACGAATGGTGGACCTAATTGGATCCAAAATTTTGTTGATTCTCCAATAATAGTCAATAGCACTGCCAACGAATTCTATAAGCAACCGATGTTCTATGCAATTGGACATTTTTCAAAGTCCGTACACTATACCTTTGTATCTCAATTGATATTTATAACATTACATAAAACCTAACTTGTAAAAACTTGTAAAAACGGAATAATTTGTAAAATAGTCACATTTAATATCTGTCTACTGTGTTTTACCAATATTTCTATTACTAACTAAGCGTTTTTCTTAAATAGGTATGTCCCACCTGGCAGTAAGAGAATTGGCATAAAATCGAAGAATATCGCGAATATGCGAAAGGTTGCATTTTCCACGTCTGATGGCGGTATCGTATTGGTGATCTTAAATCTGTGAGTTTGCATTGCATAATATTCCTTGCATAATATTTTAATAAAATAAATATATGAATTAGGAACTGCACATTATCTTATTAATAAAAATCTTATATACTTCTATTTTTATTTTTTTCAGGAACGAAGAGGACAAAGAAATTTTGATCCAGGATCCAGAGAAAGGAACAACAAAGCTAAAAATCCTTGCAAAATCCTTAAATACCATGAAATATTGGTGATTTAATTGAAATATAAATCCGCTGTATAATATATCGATATATATATATATATATATATATATATATATATATATATATATATA
>NW_012130074.1:3874798-3892811 GCF_000143395.1 Atta cephalotes
CCTCCCGCAAATGCTGCTTGGTTAACATAAAATTCGATATTTCATAGTAAAAATCAAACATAGTAAAAATCAAGGTTTTTGTATGAAACTCAAAGCGATATAAACTGAATATTATTAGTAGATGTTTAACCTCTCTGAAACCGCCAAAAACAGCTGTCACTATTTTTTTTATTGAACTAAAATATTTATTTACTGTAAGTAAATAAAATGTTTAGTTGGCATTGGATTAAATATTTATTAAAATTGACTATACTTTTTTCTTGTTTCAATGTAAAATTACGTTTCTGCGATTTTCTTCAAAACGAAGCAAAAGCGAGTATATATCTCTGAAGAACTTTTTTCTTGGTTATTGATTCCCTACACTCTCTCCTGAAGTTTGGCCATATAAATTCAGGATACTCTGTATATATAATACATATATGTATATATATTAATTTAACCTCTAACTTTGATCGAAAGTTAGCAATCTTCATATTTAGGTGTCATGAATCATTTTAGTCTTTTAATCCTCTATTACACACAATAGGTCATTCGTATTTTGCGCATTTCCTTTTTTTTAATACTAAAAGCACCTAGATAAATAATAATGATATGTATGATCTTTTCTTTTTTCTAATAACCTTAATAATCTTACAAATACTTTCTAGAAATATAATTTTTAAAAGGCAAGGTCTATTTTTCAAATCTTACAGCTTTTTTAAGGAGGGAAAATCAAGGCTCATTGAGCATAAGAGGCAAATTGACATTGCGTTCCGTTTATGTATTTATGATAAAGGAAACAATGGAAAAGTTATTGCAAAACATTTCTTTTACAACATAGATACTTCTCTTTAAGTTTCATTTAAATCAAATAAGTATCACAATAGAAAAAGAAAAAAGTCCGATTCAAAAGCAGATAAATTTTTGAGCATTTCATAATTTCGTATTAATGTCCTGTTTTAGTTTAAATAACAGTGATTACATTATTAATAATATTACATCATTCTAAATGCTTGTAGTTTCCTCATCATAAAATCAATTTTATTTTTTCTCTTAGTTTTTTTCATAATACGATTTTAAATTAAAAATTGGGGTGCAACGCCACACCTGTCTGTAATACAAACCATAAGCTAACTTAATTCTTTATAATGTTGCTTTATAGTGTCAAATAGCTCTGCTAGAGGTAATTGTGCATATATGGAAAGCTCTTGAAAAACTATCGCATTACATATTTGCACTTTGCAGAACAGCATAAAGTAAATATGCATATAATTCAATAAAAAATGTTTTATAACGAAAAGATTCTAGAAAATCTTATATATCATTCACTTGTAGATACTTCATACAGATAATTCCTGTAAAAGAAAAAGAATAGAAATACGTAGCATTACTATCTACTGTGAGTTTTTTGCTCATTTTGTCAGACGCTCATTTTTGCTTATCTTACGAAAAAATTAATTATTGCAAAATTGCAAACAGTATTATAAAACTGCTATTATAAATACTATCTAATAGAAGACACTTTTTAGTTCGTATTCATTTTTAAAGTTTTATTTTTACCTTTTATTTAAGAAATATTGTCTAAAAACAAAATTGTATGTCGGTATCGGCGACTTTCCTCTATAATAACGAGATAAAGTTTTTATTTGTGAATATATACAAGGTGTCTCGTAAAGATCATAATGACATTATAAAGATAGCAAATCGTATCGTCTTTTGCACGTTCAGATGTTACAACACAAAATGTTAAAAGCGAAAGTATTGTCGCCTCTTGTTAATATCGATATAAAGATAACGTAAGATAAAAATGCAAAGATAAAATTATAAATATTTCCAATTATTGATATTTATTATTAAAACAAATTTTTTTTCCTACATTTAGATATTACAATTCTTTACATTTTAGTCTCAAAATGATTTCAGAAATCTCTCCGTAAGTATTATTACGGTCTTTATCGGACAGCTTGTATATATAGTCACTGTGGTCTCAGCCATCTAATTTTAGTATTAATTCTAATATTAGTTGTAGATCAAGTTTTACAGCAAGCATAAGAATTATTATTACAACATGACAAATAGTACAACGTCACTCGCTTCCGTCTTGTTAAAATATCCGTAAGTATTTAATAATTTTTGTATACTTAAAATGATGAAAATTAACAGACACAACAACAAACGATTCATCAGTAAAAAACTGGAGAATCGTGTATATAACAGCTAGGGTTAAATTCATTATTGTTATAATATATCGTTAAAATACATATAATATATATCTTGCTAAAGTAGATATTTAAACGAGTTTACTTAATCTAGCTTAAGGCGAATGATAAGAAGAATCATTAACTCGTGAAATACTGCCAAACTTCCTTGCCTATTCTTGAGGCACAATCCTGCTGATAGTATAAATATGTAACGATCCTGCAACTTGTCCTCCCTTTAAATAGAATTTCTACTCGAATTGTAACTTCCTCAACTGCATCTTATTTGCATCCGATTACGCGTTGTTAGTTCGTCAGTTCTCGCAATTACTCTAAACTTTTGCATAACTCGGGTCACTCTCTATTAAAACTCTCACTAAGAATTCTTACCTCCTGGGCAAGAATTCACTAGATTTGATGAGCACCCCCACAGAAACGGGTTTGCTCAAACGCTTTCTCAATCTCGTTGAATGTTTAAAATATCTTCCGCGTTTAATCTGCTAGGCTGACTACATATATGTATAACTTCAATATATAATAAAGAAATGATTTAAGCTTAAAAATATGAAAAAATTTGATAAAAGCTCTAATTATTTTTACATGTTCTTTTAACGAATGTCATTCCAACAGAATTACTCTTCATGAATCAATACTGTATGTAATTTAATTATTATAATTTTAAATGTCAAGAATAAAAAACTGAATAAATATAATAATATTGGCTCTTTGAACTACGTCAAAAGTAACAAACAATGAAGATGATTGAATAATAGTCAAATATTTTTTTATTTGTTTATTTGTAATTTGAATGATAAAAAATATTTGTAACAATCCTACGATTTGGCTCTTTATTGTTTATTAAAAGAATTGAATGCGTTATAAAAACTACACTCAATCTGCTTAAATAAAATATTATTTATATAATTGTCAATAATTGTAAATAAATAAAAAATATAACTTGATGCATAATCAATCTTTAATGTAAAATAATAGAAAGAAAAAAATGTTATATGATGATATTTTATTTGAACCATTAAAAATGGCCAAAAACCGAAATATTTAATATTTGCTTGTTCTTTTCGTTGTTTTTCCTCATAACAGTGACATAATTATATCATAAATATTAACACATTCACAATTTTGTTCTCTCTTGTCTTTTCCTTTTTATTGTCTTTATGTATATAAATTTTCATTTGTATAATTCTTATTAATCAACGGGAATTCCCGTTAATAATTTTTTTTTCATCCCTATTCTGATGATTTGCACAATCTCATCAAAGCCAATCCGATAACAATGCCGGTACGAAGAGAGAGATATTTTTATCGGATGCGTCAGCGAATCTCAGAAAATGAACATGCATGGATTTAGGGCGGAGGACATGCGCGAAAAGGGAACGCCAAATTTCTCTCGGCCAGTGAAATAAAGCCCGGATCGAGACTGCTTATCGGATATACGCGAAAGACACTCGCGTCGCTTCCGCGTGCGCACATTATATGGGTTACTGGTCCAAGGTCTGCCTGAACTATGCCCCGGGTTATCGCGCCAACTCGTGTGCAGGTAACGCTGCTGCAGGCACTTCCTCTCTGTAACCCATATATTCTGTTATTTTGCCCATATTTGCGGGTCAGATTCCAACGGGAAAATGTTATTTCCGAAGCCCCTCGAAAACTAGTCAAAATTGCCTAATATGTCACTTATGTGTATCACTTTTAATATTTTGTACATAAAACTACTTAACATTGAATTTCTCGACACTTTATGAAAAAAACAAAGTTGTTTTTGAATAATAAATTATCCTGTACATTATTCTGTATATGTAATTATTAACATAACTGTTTTTTTTATAATTATTTTATATAATATAAATATTTTCAAAAAATATTTATTTTCAAAGTCAAGAATTTTAAGGATTATTATTGTATAATTTAAATTTTAAGAATTAATATAATTAAAAATAATCGATTTTGCATTATAAAATAAAATTATCTATTTAATGTAATCAAATCAATTTTTTAATTCTGAAATGCTTTAGAAATATTGTGAAAAAAGATATACTGCTATCTCATTTGTAAATAAGATTGGGTAAACTTCTTCGATTTTCAACGAAGCAAAGCTACGATACATTCATACTATTGAATACGATCTATTTTTGCCTTCTTCAATGCTTTATAAATATCCTTCAATTATTCCTTATATAATAGATTATATATCAATAATAGTAGTCTAAAATTTTTATGATTTTCCTAAACGATGTTTCTCTTCTTAACTAATTTAAAATCTATAAATACTAATCTAATGCTATATTATTCTAATGCAAACATAAAATAAAGCGTTGGTTTCGAATGATAAAAAATATACATGCAGAGAGATATATTTCTCTTTCAAAACGCTTTGTGTCTCTCACATTATTATGTGTTATTCATGTTCCCGAGAAGCCATTTTATATAGCAAAAATAAAACCCAAATGGAAGCAAATAAAACAGGAAATATTCAAAGAGAGATACATAAATAGACAGAGAGAAAATGAAATTACTGTAATTTTTTGCCATGTAAAAATAAATGTACTATAGTACATCATTCCCTTACTTAAAAAATGACACAACTCAAAAAACTAAGTTTCTCAGAAAAATTTTTCAACTTAATAGAAGATTATTTCTATCTATTAATCAAATAAAATACCGGCAAAATAAATATTCTTAACATAATCAAATGTCATTTTTTTGTTATTTTTCGTTTTATAACTCTTAAAAAAAGCTCTTTTTTTTTAGTTATAATGATTTTGACAATTTTTTTGTGAAGTCAGTTTATTTTTTATGACTACTAATGTTTATCTAACTCATTCACGGTAATAATTAAAAATTAATTTTTTATTTGTGTATCACTTTTGAACTAAAGTGTTATATTTATATAGCAGAATACTAGTAAATTCTATGAGACATGTAAATACTGACGCACGTTGTTTGAACTAGTTAAATAAATTTAAGATAAAAGAAAACATAAAGCAACAGCAACATTAAGATAAAGAGAAAAAAAAAAGATAAAGAAAAAAGAAAAGCGCAAAAGAAGATAGAAAAACTTCGAAATGAAATTATAAATACAATATACGTTGACATACTTTCTATTAGAAATATATTCTTCTATGTGTATGATAATAAATCATTTATTATAATATATTCTTTAAATAAAAATATGTATTGATATGCTAATAATCGATATTTAGCGTAAGAAACAAAATATATAAATTGAAACTAACTTTATTATGACTATTATATTTTATTCTGTTTTATTTTATGATTGCTTTTCGAGACTGAAAGTATTTCGACGTGAAGTTTGCGGAATTGCATATGATATACATAAAAATCATATCAAAAAATTCAAGCATTAAGATCTGGTTCATATCATGTGTTTGTTTCTTACAATTGTTTTGTTTCTTACAGTTATGTATTCACATATCATGATCTTATGATTTTGTTTATATTTTATACATAATTATATATTTTATACTATATTATATACTATATTATATCATACAAATTTTCATTTTTATTATTTACCAGCTTGAATTGGCTTTCAAATTATTTCTGCAAAATATTCTACAAAAAATAAATACAAAACGTTAAAAATATATATAGTATAAATGATATATTCAATATCAAACTTCTTACTATATAAACTTTTCTTTAACAAGCACATTGATTAAATTTCTGGATAAACTCTAGAAGAAAGTCCCACAAAGAATATTATCATGCTCTGTATTTAGTGAGATCAGGTCGGCGTAGTGAAACGAAGTTATGAACTGTTAAAACCGACTGAAACAATCACAGGCGATCGGTATCGAACGCAATTGATGCGTTTGAGCCAAGCATTGAAAGACAAACGGCCGCAATACAACGAGAGACACGATAAAGTGCAGCATGACAATGCTCGACCCCATGTTGCGAAAGTGGTTAAGACATACTTGGAAACGTTGAAATGGGAAGTCCTACCCCACCCGCCGTATTCTCCAGACGTTGCTCCCTCTGACTATCTTGTTTCGATCAATGGCACACGGCCTGGCTGACCAGTACTTCTGGTCTTATGAAGAAATGAAAAATTGGATCGATTAGTGGATAGCCTCAAAAGATGACCAGTTTTTTTTGACGCGGGATTCGTTATCCGAAAGATGGGAGAAAGTAGTGGCCAGCGATGGACAATACTTTGAATCATAAATATATAACCAGTTTTTTACAATAAAGCCTCGAATTTCGGAAAAAAACGGCGAAAGCAAAGTTATACACCTAATATATATATATATATATATATATACAGAGTTTTTGTTATTTTAGAGAATACTAGATATAATCCAATAAGTTTTCCAATCTTCTAATTATTTGAGGTTAATTAGAAAATTATTATTTTACAAGAAAGATTTGCGCTTCAAAAAAAGATATTATTTAATTTATCAATATACAGTGAAATATTATATATAGTGAAAAATATGTAATAATATAATGCATACAGAAATAACTAACCAAAAGCAATTTTTAAAAAAAATGGAAGATAATTTATAAAAGAGAGTTTAAGTAAAAGTCTAGAAGAGAAAGGGTATTTCGAAGAATAGGATGATGTAATACATGAAAAGAGAGAGAAGAGAAAGAACTGCGTAGATGGAGGTGAAGGTCGAGATTTTAATGTGAAAATCGTGCACTGGTTGCTAGAGTGACTAGATGTAGTCTATCGATCTTAGGCTGATCCGCGGTTCCTCGAGAGAAGAGGAAGTTGTTCCCGAACGTGCCTTCACGCTCCACGACATCTGTCGATAAGTTATTCAATTCCGACAATATTGGATTTCCCTTTCCCCACGAGGTGAATCCTCAGTTGCGATCTAACTGCATCCTCGGCGGTCCTGGTGACCCGATCGAGGACAAATTCATTTTTCGTTCATCTCTCCGTACACGCGCGTCAACAAACGATGTTTGATTTTTAAACGAACAGTTTGGCAATTTCGCGAATTTAATCTTCGCTGAAAAATGCAAGTATTGCAATATATGGCAAATATCGTAATACTGTTCACACCTTGCACAATTACAAAATAATATATTGAAAAAAAACGTTTGAATGAGCCTCGTATTGAAACCACGAGCCTGTACGCCCATGATAAGAAGCTCGTCTCTTATTTGCGACGTTACAGCCTCACCCATTCATTATTGATGCTACGAACGTAATAGAGGGGCTTCTCTCTCGCTACATTACGCTACGCTCTATGTACCTGAGAGAAGACTGCGTTCCTCTCTCCGGCGAATTAAAATTCATAAATATCCTTGAAAATATTAAAAGCGAGGACTCCTGGGTATCTATAACGATATTATCTGGTATATCAATTATCGGTATCTTCCAAGCAATGGCTATTTCGTGTTTATGTCTTGAAAAAGAGAAATGAAAGAAGAAAAAAAAAAGAGAAAAAATTTTTTAAAAATATTTCTAAATATTAAATTTTTATACTTTCTGTAATAAATTTCTTGTTCAACATGAGATTTTAATAATGTTCATTAGTGATATTAAATTAATAATATTAATTTAATAATATTATCGCTGCGTTTTCATTTTTAATATACAGTCAGTTGCAAGACCAATTAATAACCAGTATGTAATTAAAAGCTTGTACACAAATGTGTACAACCCACAAATTAATATTAAGCTGATAACTCACCTAATGATAGAATATGTTATTTATTTTATTTCATAATATTGTCTTATTTCTTAAAACTTAAATTTCAGTTATAAACTATTAAGTTTAAAGTTGTAAACTTTATTCTTAATTTTTCTTAATCATTAAAAACATAAACAATTATAAATAGAAATTAGAAAAATAAGAATAAATTAAGACAAAGAAACTTATTTTCAGTCAAAGAGGATCTTGAGCGAAACTAAAAATAATATCACATTACATTGATCTTCAATTTATCAGTCTAATTTCCATTATAACTATTCATAAACGTTTTATTGAGAAATGACATCTCTCATTTAGTTATTGCGACAAACATCTCCACATACGTATGTACGTCTGGTCGAATTAGTAAGACCATCTCGGAAACTCAAACAGCAAAATATCATCTGTTGTAAGTCAATAATATCATCAAAACATCATGTCATAAAAGATGTCAAAAACGAAGCCCTAAGTCACAGACTGATGACGTGATACTTGATGGAATTATGGCATAATTAACAAGAAATATGTATATATGTAATTCTACACAATACGTAGATAATGTAAGCAAAAATACAACTTATTTTTCTATGGAATAAATAGCTATAATGAATAAATAACGGAATAACATTAATTATTACTTTGCTTAATTAGGTAATAATTGCAATTCTAGTAACACAATTTATTGACGATATGATTAAACATCAGTAAAGTTGGGAACTTCATAAAACTAACATATTACCATTATCATTATAAGTACAGAAAGTAACAATCATTAGGTACTGTTTTGTAATGTTAAAGATATTACATTAAAAAATTACGTTAGTTAATAATCAATGTTAATTGTACAAATCAATATTAAAATTATAATTTTAATAATAAGTTAATCTTATAACAATCTTATTTTCTTTATATTAAACTTATATATCTAATAAATAAATAAATAAATAATCGATGTTTATCAATATATTAATATTTTTATTTTTTAACATCTTATTCATTAAAAAAATAATAATTACATGACAATAATATGTTGTCACAAATATTATGTTTATCTTACGTTATTATTTAGTTTTTCATTGATATTAAATAACGAAAAAATAAAGATTTTTGATAATCAGTATGTCGTTTTGTTATTTAAGAAGTCGAGAGTTTCAGATTCAAACTCTAATTTTAAGATGTTCATTAGCATCGTTATTAAATTGACGATGATTGTAATTTGTAATGTTATTTCCAGCTTCAGTTTATAATTGCGTCAAGTCTAACAAACTGAATCGGCGCATAGTATAAATTAAACAATATATTTTTACATAGGAATATTAAACATCAAGATTCGTTTTGGTTAAATAAAATTCTTTTTGATAATTAAGCGTCTTATGTTCGATATAAGATAATAAATTATATCAAGCGACATAACATAATGCGACATAATAAGAACGTAACAAACGCTGTGAAGTACGCTTTTTTCGCAATTTTGATCAATATTCACAAAGAAGAAAATTAAAGGCTGCGTTTGATCGACTAGATAGAATAGAATTTTCGGCTGCTCGAATAGAATATTCGGCTGCAGTCGATATTATGTGGTTCTTCTAAGGCTCCTTCTTGTACTGCACGAAAATTGCGTGTGCAATTCAAAACTCGCTATCAGCGATATCTCTTTTTATTCGTTATACATTTGCATATCGCGCTTGTGGAAACTACACTTGTGTTGTAATGCAATAATAAAATACTCCGAGCATCCGGTATTTCTGTTTCTTCTTTTCGCTTCTTCGTTTTTTACCTCTCACTTCGCATCCAATCATGTATCATTCAAGGTCACCATCTGCAGAACTATAAGATCGCTAATTAGCTCTCAGAGCAGAAGGAAGCAATATTATTAACATGCGACTATTTAAAAAATGTGAAACGATTATTGATATAGCATCGACATTCAATAAAAACGAGTATAATCCGTCGCACATTTGATGGCACATTGTGAAACCTAAATTCTTAAATCTTTCGAATAGTGATACAATATTAACATCACAAAAACATATCACAAAAAACAGTTCTCATCGCTGAGAACAAATATTTGTTTTATTTTAGCAAATATTTAAATTTTAAAGAATTTGATATCTATTGCATTATATTAATTTTGTATTTTATTATATTACGCATACAATTATAATATAAAGTATCACACTGAATACAGATTATGTATTATATATATAAATGTAATCTTCTCAGACTCATCGGATTGTGTCTCAACGGATTAATTTATATTTTTAAACATTTCACATACATGTATATCATTAAAAATTACTTAGACGGAGTGGATCGCAATCTACTAGTGGATCGCAAGTTTTTTGTGGATCACAAAAAATTTTAGAATGTTAAATTATATTTCATTAAAATGCTGCTCCCTTTCGCAACTACGTACACGTGTAAAATTGATATTGATTTTCAGTGATGATAAGAATTAAAATCAAATTGCAAAATAAGTTGTAATTATCAAACTCCTTGCAATGCCTTACTGAAAATGACTCGCATCAATGTTGATATTAACCCTCTTGCATTATTTTGTGCCTTTTAAAATATAGTTGATATCACGTTTTTCTCAAAATTTTTATTTAGATTTCAATATATAAAAAAATAAATAAAATACAACTTTTATCATAATAAAAATTTATAGTTAATGTGGTTGTATCGTAAAATAACTTTTCTTAAGATTTATTTGAAGCTTTCATTATATGGAGATAATGATATTCTCTATACTACATACATATTATTTTGAGGGAGGAGAGAGAGGGGTAACCAGACATGTTTAAAAGATAATTGCATTTGAAGTTAGTACTTTTAACACTTGCTAGACAAGAAGTTTCCTGTGTTAGACAAGGAGCGATAGTACATTTTCAATTATAGCGCAAAAATGATATTTAGAAATTCACTCAAAAACTAAAGGACTATAGATAAATATAATACAAAATCTTCTAAACCGAAGAAAATAGAGGGTAACTTAAGCAAATATTAATTATGAAACCTTAGAAAGTTGCTTTATTATTTCACTTATCCACTTCGCTCCACTTATTAATTCAATCTCAAATATCAGATCACAATTAAGGAAAAATTACTATTGAGAAATAAAAATTATTGTTCAAAAACTGCGATCTGCAGCCATTATTGAGCAATAATTTTTTTTCACTGTCGAACGGTGCTCTTATGCGCTGGCGCTTCCGGATTCCCCCTCCCCCCTCCCTTCCACCCTTTCTCCTCCTCTCACAAGCCGCTCCTATGCGATACAAGGTCTGGGATATTTTACAAGTATACCAGAATTTTTTTCAGATTTTTATGTAATCCGGAACTATAAAAAATATATGCTATTTTGCTTAACGGCCCAGAGTGTAAATTATGATTGAAAATTCTGGAATGCTGAAGAGTTAATTATTAAGACAGTTAATTATTAATAAACATAAGAAACAAATGCATTTTTCATATACATCTCATACATCAGCAAAATATATTGATAAAAGTGTATTTGGTATAAAGGGGAACAGTAAAATTAAGTATAAATAACACAGGCCTGCGATGATTAGAAAACGAGAGTAGTCATTTCTTATGTAATTTTTCATGCTGAATCAAAATCTGACAGAATTGTTCCATCACGTCAAGATTTTGAGATATTCTAAAATTGCAAAAACCGCTTTTTTAGGTATATTTGAGTTTCTGTAGTATTTACAGTATACTTCTCTCAACATTAGCACTAATTTTAGAAAGTACTAAAATACTAAACTTTCAAATCCGTATTGTTTTAACCTGATATCTTCTTTTTTTTGCTGAAATATAACAAATTGAATTTTTGGAGTTTCAGTAACAACTAGATAAATGATATACACATATCATATTGCAGTCAATAAATATATATATTGCAGTAAAAAAAATAGAGATATATTTCTTATTCATTGGCAAAAAATTGAGCTAAAGCATCCAAATTTGAAGCCTTAACGTCTAAACTCGTGAACCATAAATCTTAAATCAACTTTTACACTTTAAAATCAAAAGACAGTAGACGTCCCCGATTTTCTATATCTACTAAAACTACGTGGGTCGTAAATTTGCTACTCGTATTCTAAAAAGTGGGTCGCGATTCACAGAAATTTGGGAAATCTTGACTTAAACTGTAACACGATTATAATATATACTATATTATAAAATATTGTATACTATCTCATTGTATACTAACATTAACAAGAAAGCTAAATGACATGTTTTTAAATCCATATAAATTGGATATAGCAGACCATATTAAACGAGTTTATGAAACTACTTAACTATAACTTGAAAGAAATTTAACTTGAAAGACATTAAAAAACGAATCAAAATGAAGATATTAAGACATATTTCTCTTGTATTTAACTTATTGTATACAGCGAATTGCAAGAGCCAGAGATTAAAATTTCGAATATGTATTCTGTAAACAGAGTAAATAAAGTATAAAGATCTGATTCTTTCATATATTTCAACCTCTCCTGCGATCTTATCTTAATTAGAGATTGTTTTGAATAAGTCTATTAAATCTGTCTTTTTTATGCTTTTATGGTACCGAAATAAATAAAATTAATGTTCTGTTTAAAAGAAACAAGATGATTTACATAACTTATGATTTACATAACTAACAAATTCAGAAAAAAATGTATTTTGCATTATCAGGTTTTATATAAAAAAATTATAACAGAAGCTTTTCTCGTATTTTTTCTTATATTTTCTATTTGGCAGTTTTAAGAAAGTTTAGACAGTTTGACACTTGTCTAGTAATACATTTTGTAATACGTGCGCGTACACACATACGTGTATATTTTAATAAATTAATTTAATTTAATAAATTTTATAATGTACGGTATGAATGTTTAATATTGAAATAATTTATCCAAAAATATTTACTTAAAAAAAAATTCTATACATACAAACACATATATAAAATAAAAACTTCCAATATACTATATTATTAATGAAAGTTTTTAGATGATCAATGAATTAATAAATGTAATTAATGAAATAATTCTAGCTGCCACATTGAAAAATACTTTCGTATGTATGTTACGTAGAGAAATGTTACTTTAAAAAAATAACGTTATCATTACGATTCATTTCTGTTTCATTATTTACATTTTTGTAATATAAAAATGAAAGTTATTAGATTTTAAAATTACATTATTTGATAATCAATAGATAAACAGAATAATAAATATTAAAACTTGAAACTATCTAAACTAGTTTATACTAAGTTTTTTTATATTAATTTATCTAATTTTTTAATTTTTTGTATTATCTAATGTCTTTGCTCTTCCTTTATATTTAATTTATTAAACATTATATTAAACATTTTGCTTTTAAACATTAATATCATTAAGAATGCATTTTAAGATTCACTTTCAGTACTAAATATCTATACGTAATGTAAATTATAGATTTTCAATACTGATAATAATTAATAAAATGCAGCCTAAGATATAAAATACAAAATATTTTTTAGGAAATAAATTTTAAAAAATGAGAAAATAAATATTTTAATTGCATTTATTGTATATATAGTTTTTTATTATATCTAATAAAATTTTATTATATTATATATATACAAATAATACTTGCAAAAATCCAATCCATCGAATGACAACTAAAATAATAATAACGGCTAAATCATTACCTTTATCGCTATAAATAAAAAACGTAATGATCGTTACCAAAAATAGTATAGAAAAATACGGCGTCACAAATAACTCATTACTTTTCAACTCTGGTTATGTATAACCATAATGCATAAAATACATGCATTTCGCGATTCAATTATACATACTATAAATCAAATTTCAAAATTGATAAAATATCACATTAATAACTGATTTTGATTATTTCTATTCAAAATTTCAAATTAATAAATACATTATTATCCATTATTTGTATTACGTACCTCAATATTTATCACTGTCAAAGTATATTTATTAATAAGATAGAATATTTATTAATAAGATAGAACTGACCATAAAGTTTGCGGAATCAGATCTAATAATATTCTAACCATTTGCTGCGAATGATTAATTGTATCTACTTTTTGTTGTATTATTTTTGTTCTTCATTTATACATATACTTCTTCCGTTTATAATCTCGTCGTTATTACGCATTAAAATCATCACTTGCCACATACAGCTATTATATTCAATAAAAAAATTTTTCGTGATATATATATTAATATCTTTGTTATTTAATATCTTTTCTATACATTTTGTTATTCCTTACAAAGATTAATATTGAAATTATGTTATATATTACTCAGAAATTATACAAATCTATGTAAACATAAGCGCGATAGAACGAACATCGTAAATTAATTATAAACCTACACGACCAGTTTATTTTTTTCTTTTCTAATCTACATGTCCACATTAATATAAAAATACTTTCGTTCGAGTCACACCCACAGTTCAGTTTTTATAATAATGACAATAAACTGATTTTTCTTCTACACGAGTAACATGTTTCGTTATTAAAAACAAAGTGTATGCTTTTTAATGTTTAATTTGCGTTGATAATTAATTTAATTATATAAATGACATTTAAATGATTAATTCCAAAATCCGCATCAATTGATAGATAGACATATTGTACCCGAATTTCATATTAATTGATATTTTCATTTGAAAAATTATTCGTAATTCATAATCAAGTCAGTCATTTGATTAAAATTTTAACGGAAGAAAATTAATACGCACGTGTACGTTTAAACAATCGTGTGACATGTGTTGTTAGTTATTATACATCCAATGTAAACTATTTAAGTTTCTATGTGACATATTATAAAATATATTATAACATATATCCTTATAGTCTGATCTGTAGCAATGAAATTTCAATGCAGGCATTAGTAGTAATTGCGCCAATGTTACTGCTAGTGAATTTTATAGCAAGATGAGAATGGAAAATCCATTCGATAATTAAAGTGAAAAATTTACTTCAAAAAAGAATGAATTTGGAGATTAGAATAATGACAGAATAATGTCATTCCAAATCCAGATAACAAAGCCTACGGAGACAGATTTTGAACTGAGCATGCTATCAATCTAGTAATCTATTAACCTTAATTATTAATTATTATTTTATTTTTAATTATTTTATTCTGTCTCTTATGTTTATGTCATATGTGTTTCTCAAAATATGTCTCGTCCGTAACAATCATGACAAACATGTGACAAACGGTATGCTATGTCGCTAAATTCACTCCTTGCAGTAACATTCAATCCTGCTAAAAGTTGATAATGCCTCTTGCAATGCTATCAATTAATACTAAAACTTAATTAATACTTACTTCGATTAATCGAATGAAATAATCCACTTCTTTAGAGTAAGTAAAGAGTAGATAGTAGACAGACTAACTTCAAAGCAGTGAAAATCCATATTTAAAGCAATGACTTTGCTACTCACTTTTGTAGCAGTAAAATTTTCATTGCTACAGATTTAGAATAGAAGTGTAGAGTAGAAAATTTATCACAAAAAATATTTTAAACACACATATACTCTAAAATATATATTGAAAAGTTATTTGACAAAATTTTTACAAAATTTATTAATAATATCAATAAATTCAGATAACAAATATAAATATTTTATAACTCTCAATTTTACATTATCTTGTTATAAACAAGATACCATTAATTTTTTTTATGAGAATAAAGATATTTTCTTTAAATTATTATATATACAATTAATTATGGTACAAGTAACATAAAATGTTTTGTAAAATAGATATAATTACTAATATTGCATTACGTATTTTACGTTAGCGATATAGATTAAGATATAGAAGCACAAAGATTAAGCATTAAATATATGATTCATTTATATGTAGTTGTAACAAGGTATGGCTGAATGAAGGCCGCGCGAAAGTCGTTCTATTCACATAATTTTAATACATAGGTAACAACTTGATCTTGTGCTAAAATAGCATTGACCTCACACAAGAAAAACTAAGCAAGATATATTTTATTGTTTCATAACATAAAGATTACAGTAGATTCTATATATATTTTTTATTATATTTATAAAATAAACATATAATTAAAAAATGGAAACATTCCGTTTTTATATCAATGTACTGTTATATCAAACTGTTTATCCGTAGAATCATCCAGATGATGTATTACAACGTGGAATTTCATCATTTTATTAGAAATCATTAATCATGATTAAAGAAATCTGAGAGAGAAGCGAGAGGAAGAAGAAAAAAGGGAGAAACTTGTACAGAACTAACAAACAAATATGCTTAGATATTTTGATCGAAAAATAATGTTTTAAAGATAAGAAGCTTGCTTTGCACGTGAGAGTGCACGTTGTAGAATTAGTGATATAATGAGCTTGTAATTAGTAAATATGTATACAGTACAATCATTTGATGCAAAACTTATTCTTTCTTGGCTAGTTTAGCACGTTCTTGCACGTAATTAACAATCGAGCCCATGCGATTGCACAATTATGAGAAATCATATAACGTCAACAACAAAAAATCTCTTGTACTTTAATATCGATGATATAACATTAATTATAAATAATATAATAATGTCAATAATGCATTAAAATAGCTAGAATTCTCAATCTATTCATCTATTCGCAATATGCGATTTAATTATTTGCACTCTTCCTCATGCGAAATACGTGTGCGATAAAAACATTTCGTTTTTTTATCATTGTTACATAAAATAATTATTCTAGGAAAACCGATATTTTATACTTTTCATACTTTTGTTTCATAATTTAAAGTTTATTCTTATAGACAATCAATAATTTACGTCAGATTTCAAATTGTAAAATTCCATTTATAATTTCATATAAAAATTATGTACGAAAGAAAAAATTGTATGTAATTAAAAGATCACGAATTGTAGGTCATTTAAAATAATAGATTTTAGATTTGCGAGTGTTAATGCGAAATATATACCTGATCACGCACACGATATATTTTTTTTCATATACATATTACGTAAATAAAATATTCCTTCAACATTTTATCCGTTTTGTAAAAACAACAAAATCAATCAATTTTATTGTATGAACACTGATCGAGAATTTACGATGTATAGGACAATATTCATAGTCAGATCTTATCATTTCAAGACCGTCTTAAGTACAGTTTTAAGAAGTCACAAACCAATCAGAGGATCGTATTAGCGTCTTTAAAAACATTACTTAAAACAATCTTGAAATTAGAGCGGATTATGCATACCGCCCCTAATTAGAAATTGCATCTTCAATTGCATATATAAACGTCATTTTTGTCTGAAAGCCTTCTCTCGGGTTTCCCTGATTTCCTTAAATTGATTTACGGAAGAAAAATTTACGGCATGCAGTCAAGTAAAGCAAAAACGTGCAATGATTTCGCGGAATGCACCACAAAGAGACGCAATAATGGCGACAATATATTCATTTAATTTTATCTCGATTATGTCCACATGAATCATTTGGACACACCCAAATTCTTACAATTTCCTTAAAATACACGTCACGTTGATTCCACGAAAGCGAATAGTTTAACTTATACTATTAAAGGAATGTCATTACAATATCTCTGAATAAAAAAGATCCCCAAAAAGTCATTCTCAGAATAACGTTTACTGATATTCCAAATACGATTGCAATAGCTAAATTCGTTGCACAGTGAATGTCGAAGTAAGCAACATCATGTTGCTCTCAAAAGTCGGATCTCGACTGGATATCCTTGGGACTTCCATAATATGATATATATTCGATTTAGTCAATTTGACGCACGTCTACACCTGGCACGACATATCAATATCAATTTAATATGTCGATACATATCGCAGAGATATCGGAATTTGATTGAGGTTAAAAAAATATAAAAAGTGCTTTGCGATGTATTTTATGTGAAACAATATATGATATTTTATATATAAAAACTAATAATCATATATCTTTTTCCTAAGAGAAAAATTAAATAAAGTACAATTCAAAAAATTATATTGTATTCTATTTGTGATAAATGATTGTTTGATATATTAATTTGAACTGAGAGAGAGAGAGAAAGAGAGAGAAAGAGAGAGAGAGAGAGAGAGAGAGAGAGAGAGAGAGAGAGAGAGAGAGAGAGAGAGAAATAATTAAGTTAATTA
>NW_012130074.1:3892831-3919966 GCF_000143395.1 Atta cephalotes
AGTAGAGAGTAGAGTAGTAGAGAGAGAGAGAGAGAGTAGTAGTAGAGAGTAGAGAGAGAGAGAGAGAGANAGANANAGAGAGAGAGAGAGAGACAATAAATTTGTTTAAAAAGTTCAAAGATTCTTTACATAAGATAAGTTTCAAATAATAACAAACCTTTCTCAAACATATATTGAAGTACAAAAGTTCTTGAAAATTAAAGTAAAAAATGAAGTAAAAGAGGTCTTGAAATTTTAAGTAGCTAAACGAATATACAAATTCGTAATTATAAACTTTTAATCCAACATTAAAATTTTTTAACGATTATTATACTTAATAATAATTGTCTATAAGACAAATTAGACTGTTAATAATTAACGAAAATTGTTATTTACAAATTGTTAACAAAATACTCAATGAAATTTGCAATTATATTGAAACAAATAATTCTGGACAGGAATTTCTCAAGAAAAAAACTTCAGAGATTCGTAAATCACATATCGCTTTTTATGGTATCCTTTTATGCTCCACAGATCCGTTTTGTTATTTACGTATATGTAGATAAGCCTGTTGGAACGGGCCAAGCATTTTGCGAAACTCGTAAATTCAGCACATTCATGAGTGCGCATCAAGGAATCGTTTACCAGTTAGAAAAAAAAAAGACGCAAATCAAAAGCAGATAAAGCGATTTTATAAAACAACAACATTACTTTATTGAATATTTGGTATTAAAAAACGCAAAATATTATCGAAATTATTTGCAACTGTCGATCTCCATAAAAAAAAAATCGTTAATCGCTATAATGTTTTTCTCATATTTTTTCTCAATGCCAAGCATTAAATTCTTTTAAATTGTTAATCAGCCACTTTAAAAGAAGATAATATTTTTCTTTACCTTTAAATCATTATCTTGCAAACTAATTAATAAAAAATTGGGTGAAGTTAAAGTTGTCATCAGAGACGACAGCATATTTGATCGAAAGATAAAATTCTAATATTTTTAATTGCTGCGCTGCGCACGTAAGTCTGGATCAAATGAACATCTGAATCATTTTCAAAAATATCAGATTGCTATTTTTCACAGTCTCTCACACGTTTGTAAGAAATCAATAAAATGGAGTTCTCGAAGATGATAAGACTCACTTTGTCGTTCACTAACAATTATAATTTCATACAATTCATAAATGAGATATCGCGGCGGAATGTGAGTGTTCGATTAAAAAATTTCTACATAAAGAATTTCCCTATGAGATCGTCAATTGCGGTTTTCTGTAAGTTTCCTGTTATTTACTTACGTGTCCTTCGTGGAAGGTGACGATTAAGAAAAAGGATTGGATTGCTTGATCAGAGCGGAAAACTTGCTAATAAAAATCATTGGAATTACGAGCTTGTTCGACTGTTCCTTATCCCACTCCCACTCACTCATTCAAGTTAGCAGAGAGGCGAGAGTAGAAATATAAACACCATCCGTAGATTGTAATGCCGTGAAATCGTTGATTCCGATCGCGACGGTTGTTCAGATCGTTTCGGATTAAGTGTTGAAAGTGTTCGTTCCATCTAAAAGTGCTTTCAGGAAGATATCGGGAGAATGTTTCTGCAATCGATAATTTTCACCATATTTCTTAGCAGCCTTGCGTTATCAGCTACTCCCGATGTAGAGCTGCAATTACTTCACGTGGTAAAGTTTTACTTCATTCATTCAAGTGCATACAGAAAGCGTTCGTAAAACCAGTGAGGATTATTTTTTTCTCAGGAAGATTGTATTCAAATAATGATATAAAGAAATTATGTTTTTTTCAAAGATTTAATTTAATACTTTTCTGATTTTTTTGCAAATATATAATAATTATTTTCTCCTTTTCTAAAATGTGAAATGTGTTATTTCTACACTGTGTTATGTCACTGAGAGGCAAACATAAATTTTGCAAATTATGCAAGTGTGAGTTCGATGCCGAGAGAAATTTTCGAGAGAAATTAAAAGAAAGCGATCCCTCGTGACAAAACATTTACATTATTGCGATATCGTCTGTGCGGTAACAGTGATGGTAACGAATGAAGACGACATAGCTTAAATAAATATATTCTGTTTCGAAGGTATTTCGCCACGGTGATAAAGTGCCCCATCGAGAGTTTCAAAATTATCCCAATGATCCATATCGCGACTACTCTTACTATCCAATGGGAAACGGAGACCTGACTAATGTAAGTATAAATCACAACAGTTACAATAAAATATATCACGTAATCAAATATTGTTAATCCAATTACGTGATTTAATTGTAGTTTTAGTTTGTTGTCTGCTTAAAATCAATGTCGTGTTTCTCAATTATTATTTCCTTTTCTTATATATATTTTTTAAAAATCTTATATAAATTTTTTTAATATGGTTTATGTTTTTGTTAAAAATAAAGAAAATATTTTTGTCCCTATCAGGGTGCCCTTTCAAAGAATGATGACCCTATTAATGTACCCCCCAATTTCTGTCTATCTATATTTGACTTATATTTTAACATATAATTACTTAACAGATAATAGACGTAAGCTAATTGTTTAAGGTAATATTGCATAAATTATATTTTAATTATATTTATAATTATATTTCAATGTACACTCATAACACAATATTCTCAACTCCAATAAAGGACATACTAATAGGGAGAAGCTTAAAATCTTATATTTTACATATAAATTCCTCTAAATTGTGATATCTTTTATCTATTGTGATATCACAATCTAGGAAAATATTTATTATATTTTAATAATTAAAAAATAGAATATCATCTTTAGTATCATATTAAAATAATTTAATTTAATAAAAAAAATACCTATTCTTATTTATTAGTGCTAGTTTCTTATATTTAAATACAAAGATAGACACAATAATAGAAATAGTTACTCTTGAAGCAAATTAAAATACAACGTTACCATTAAATCTTTATTTATATTCTTGTTATCTCTCTTTTGTCTCTTACTCTTGTCCCTATTTTTATGCAGCATATAATAGTGTAAGTGTTATCTTCAAATTTCCAAAATCTCTAAAATAATTAATTTAAGTAATTTCCGTAAATGAGAAATCAATTCCCTATCTTTGTTGAATATTCGTTATTTTCAATTAAAGTTGAGAAAACAATTCGGTTTAAAAAAAGTCCGTAAAATTTTCCGGCTCTTCGAAACCTATCCAATTCCTTTTTCTCATTAGCAAGGCAAGATGCGAGAGTACAAAATCGGGACAATGTTGCGCGAGAGATACGATCAATATTTTGGACCGGATTATTGGCCGTCCAAGATCTATGCCCGATCTAGCGAAGTCCCGCGAACTCAGTTGTCTCTCCAGTTAGTTCTGGCAGGATTATTCCCGCCCTCCGAGAAGCAAACCTGGAATCCGCACTTGCCCTGGATTCCGACATGGACGTTCTTCGTGCCATACAAGACTGACAACCTCTTGTTTCCGCATTATTGCTATCGGTAAGTAACTTTACAGAGAATTGATCACAAGGACTTGATAACAGGATTATCTATCAAATCTCTTTTCTTTAATCTTCTTTTTCCAATCTTTTTTTCATGAACACTTAAAATATATTTGTTTCCCTTTTTTGTCTTGTTTTTAACTATTTTAGATTTAATATAATCTAAAATAAAACTAGAAATATTCTCTCTCAAAAAATAGAGAGAAATAGATTTAATTATTTTTGTATGCTCTGCGCAAGTGCATAATGTTTTACACAGAAAACTCTAATAATATTTTAATCTAGTATTTCTAATTGTTTCATTTTTAGTCTCAAATGGTTATGCTAAAGTTTTAGTGTTTAAATAATTTGGTGTGAATTTTTATATATATCCAATCCAGCAAACTGCATACTAAAATTAATTTTTAATCTTGAAACGCAATAAACTAGAAATTAAAATTATTTACAGATTTTAAAGAAGCTTATTAGTATCAGATTATTAATATCCTTAAGATGCCTTGAGCATCAGTCTTATTATGTTGCTTGTCAATTTAATTTGTGATATTACTACTTTAGTTCTGTTTATGATTGTGTTTCAAGATTGAAAATTAAATTTCACGCGCAGTTTATAAGATTAGATATGTAATATAAAAATTCACGAATTGAATTATTAAAGCACTAAAGATCCAGAATAACCATTTAAGGCTTTCATTTCCTAGTTGTGTATTCATATTATTGTCAAAAGATATTTTGTTGAAAAATTAAAATTAAAAAAGGGCTACGAACCAAAATGCTAATGCTTAATAAATCTTACACATCAAGTGTATATACGAAAAAATCTATCACTAGATCATTTTTAATGTTAATAAAATGTAAATAATAATAAATTTCAATCGCAAAGGAGCAATCATTAAAGTTGAGAAATAAATAACCATTAAAACGTCCAATCAAAAAATGCAAACATAAATTATTTTAAAACCGATGATTAAAAATATTTTCTTATACATATATAAACTTTGTTACTTCTCTCTTTTGATTATAAAACGATAATATTCCAATAACGTTCAATCAATAGAAATCTCCGTTGTTATCAATTAACAAATCTCAAAATATAATGGATGGCCAATTGCGTGACTAAAAGTATCAGTACAACAAAAATTGTTGTATCATACTTGCAAAAGTAGATTAATCTGAAAACATGAGAAAACTCCATCGAGTTCTATAATTCCTTAAAAAATTTCAATTGCAATTATAAAAATACAAAATTTTGTAAAACAGTTATGACTGGAATCTTCAAAACGAACAGATAACTATCGTTAAATTTTAAAGGCCAATCAACTCATTATTTTGTTTAATATTTTTTCTCTTTATTTTTTAGATACATGGAAGAATATCAACGATTCCTTCAACTAGATGCGAAAGAGATGATTAATAAGTACAAAAATATAATGGATTACTTGACGGATCACACCGGTAAACTAATCAATACTACGGAAGCAGTTGGTCATTTATATAATCTATTGAAAGAGCAGGTAAGCAATTATTCCGATAGTAATAAATTTATAAGTTTATCTGAATTTTTATCATATAATCATTTCCAGAATGCACAAAATTTGACACTGCCAAAGTGGACGCAAAATGTTTTCCCGAGTCCGATGGTAGAGTTGATAGAGTTAGATTTCAAACTTCGATCATATACAAAAACTTTAAAAAGATTAAACGGAGGTTGGTATTGTGCTATTATTGTAGAATGTTCTTGAAATAAATCAGCAAATCTTAATGATGTAAGCAAAAGCATTAAGAAATCTCCAGGAAATTGAGGAAGTCAAAAGATGTAAAGTTGTCGCATCACTGATAATAAAAGATCAAGCTTAAAATTAATTGTAGCTTTGTGATACAATAAAAATGATACGTCATATCTGAAGAGCAAATGATTATATTGATTATCAGAATTCTGCTTGACAAGATTAAAAATTATAAATACTATAATAAATATGTAACAATTTCATGCAATTAATCTCAAGGAAGTACGTAATATGTATGCAAAATGTATGCAAAATATATATTTTCATTTATTAATCTCAAGGAATGGACGAGAACATAAAATGTGTAATTATTTTATACTCTGGTATAAATACCAAATGATATAAATACCAAATCTATGTTCAAGTTCATAAAACGTCAATTCAAAGCACAAGGAAGTTATTTCCGACAGCTCCTTTAAAACTTAAAGAAAAAATAATATTCATTTTAAGATCAAATCTCTATGAATTTCTTAGATATTCTTATATAAAATTTCGCCACAGACAGAAAGCATTTATAATTCAGAAATAATGTATTTTTCCGGATTCACAATTATGTGACTATATTTCATATTCAAGATAAATAGAACATATCACTAAGATTTTGAAATTTATTTCAGGGACATCTTATTTTCTTTTTATTTTATTATTTAAAAATAAAATCTCAAAATTTTTAATTGTAACCGGTCTTTATATAAACAGGCATGCTGCTTCGTAAAATAGTAGATGATATTCAAGAGCACCAAACAGGAAAATCGCCACGTGATAGAAGAGCTTTTCTATTTGGCGGCCACGAAGTTAATATAGCTGCTCTTGCCTACACTTTAGGAACAAACGAACCAACAGTACCACCTTATGGTGCTACAATTATTTTAGAAACTCTCCGAGACAACAAGGGAATTTACTACGTTCAGGTATGTTAATATAAATATCTCACGCAACAAATAAGATCATTGAGGGGAAGACGTCACACTTAAGTCTTTATTCCTGAATAACTTCTTAATGTTATTGAATTAATGAACAAAAAAATATTATTTATATATATTCTAGCAACCTTTCTTTATTCATACAAATCAATAAATTAAACTTTTGATTCGTATTAATAAAAAAAAATTGATAAATTGATTGATCATATCCTGTAAAGTGGCATCTTTCCCCTATACGGATAAGATGCCACCTTCTATGGAAAAAGATGTCATAAACAATTAAATAATGTGATGTAATATAAACTTGTATATTTTACTTATTTATAATTCATAATCAAGGGTTTAAGCTATAAGAATACATAAAGGTATGATAAAACAAATTGAAATATGAAAGAAAATAATCTAGGAAATAAGTTGGACATACTTTTATTTGTTTAAATAGCATTTCGTTAACTTAAAATATTTCGAATTATATAAAGCATCCAAAATTTTAATTCATAAAATCGTTTTAATGACGGAAGCAGGAAAATTATATTTTATGTTTACTGTCATCTTATCCCCAAGTGTAAGAGGAATATTCTTCAATTGCAACTTTTACGCATATAAGAATATTACAAATTATAATCTATATCATCCACATGACCTCCAGGGAACACTGATTAAAACCGTATATCATTTGCCCGGTTTTACAATAAGCATCGAAATACAGACCTTAGCTATTAGCATACCAAATATTACAAAGAGCATGTTTCACGACCTACCTTTTCATATTTCGTTATAATCTTTACCAATCAACTTTGCCATGAACATGTTCATCTCTGCTGATAACTGCGCAACTATAATATTTATCACATGCTTGTGCACAGCTATGGCCAACGCACGTTCTATAAAAAAATTATAAACAAAGTCTTTCCCCTTGTGGTATCTTCTCTTGAATTACCTTAAACCTAGAAATTATATTAATTTTTATAGTAATAAATTTTCTGTAAACAATTAATAACAAATCTATTTTCCGCGAAATGCAATTCAAGAAAAGACTTGATTCTATTTTCTATTCTAATAACTATATATTTTTATATCTTACAAGAAGTAGCCTCCATTTGATGCACACAATAACTGTCGGAACTGTTACTGTTCAATATCTCAACATAATTTTTAAAACATTCTTTTTAGACCCGATTTCACAATTTACGTTCAATTTTTTAACCAAGATTTATTCCTCATCTTTTTTCAATTCTAGAAAGAGTTAAGCGCTTGATATTAAAGATTTATTTTTCGTGAACTTCTTCACAGGTTTTATTATGGTCTGGCGTTACGGAACAATTGAAAATACAGACAATCCCAGGCTGCGCAGAGATATGTCCCTTTGAGGACTTCCTCAGAATTGTGAAGGACGTTCTGCCGAGTGATGATGAGTATTACTGTCATCGGGATAAAACAGAGGATCTTAAAAAAAACGCACATCATCGATCGTCGGCAGCATGTATCGCTAACGACAAAACTTCGTGGTACATCTTTCTCACCGTTCTCTTCGCATTTATATCAAAATTCGTGCAAAAGTGACTTTTATCAATATAATCAGAATTCTAGATACTTTTTTATACTTTTTTTTATTGTATTTTTTTCGCAGAAAAAGATAAGAGCCTAGCTACATGACCTTAAGTTAAAAGGAAATAGTTGCGAAAATCGTCGCAGTACGCGTTCTGACCGATATCGGAAATACTTCGCCGAAACTATGAGAACGTTCGGGAAGCCCAACGAGGTTGCGGCTATGCGTTTCGCTGCATGTGCTGCGGTTACCACGTTAATGCATTTTACCGCACGCGTTGTTACACTGTCGCGTTATACACGGATCACTGTATATATGTAAATAGCTATCGGTATATCAATTTCAGTCGATATCGTATTCATTTAGAAATAGACTTCTCTTACTCATAGACACGTATTATCAGGAATGTATATTGTAAAATGTGTCTCTAAATTCCTAAATTATAATAAAAAAAAATAATTTTTTTCCACTTAAGTAAATATGATATTAAAGAGGAATTTTATATATACATCATCCTGTGGTAATATATTTCATAAATAAAAAAATTTAGTAAATTTTTTTTTATTTATTATTATATATATGAAAAAATCATTTGGATCTCATCTGGAAAATAATATTTAATTGCTCATATATTATAAATACATATGTATACATGTGTATAATACATATGTATACATGTGTATAATACACAGAATTAGGAAATACTAGTTACTTGTAACTAATTTATAATTAGGCTCGGTTTTTCATTTTCTGGTTAACTTATGATTAAACTTAATCTGATAACCATAAATTAATCAGCTAATGAAAAATTGAGCTTTAGAGTTACTATTTTTCAGTAACTTTAACTTCGTTCCTTTTTTTCCAGTTGTAACTGTAATTTATTTAACTTAATTACATTTCCATTAATAATTAATTTGAATTACACGTTTTAAACTTATTTGTTAATTTAACGTGATTAGTTAGAATCTGAATAATTGCGCTACTATCGCTATCGATAGAAAACAAAGGCTGCGTTCAAAAGACAAACAATAATTTAGAGAATTATTCTGTAACTCTTAATGACTGTGATTGTAGCTTTACAATGTCATTGCGCAACTTGTTTACTATATACAATACCTATGCAAAGTTTCAGTCGTTAGAAGTTACAGAATAGGCCCCTAAAGTTGGCTTATTGTTAATGTCCACTAGCTTTAGCTCTCGTAAGCGAATTATCTGTACAAATATTACATTATAATATTTTTATTACAATTTTTATTCTGCTGTTGTTAATGTCTACTAGTTCCTTACATGTAAAGAGTCGTCTATAGTAGGAATAATATAGTGTAAATTGTATAAGCTATAAGAAATTGATTAATCAAAGTATAATGAGAAGAATAATTGATTACGACTAGTTAATTTCTTACAACTTACTGCTTACTAATGCAATATTACTCCTACTGTAGACGAAAAGTACATTATATTATCTGTTTGAATATCATAAGTAAAGTCGTAAGCAAAGCGACCAATCATAGTAGATAACATGAAGTTATTAGCTTACATTTTTTTTATTATTGGCCAATTCGCTTACTGCTTACATTTCAAATAGAACAAAAACATATTACATTAGTACATTATAAAGTGTAGGAATGACTATTTTTGTTTTAAAACCGTTTAAGATTATTTTCAAAACGATTTTTAGGAACCAATTAAATAATCATATTGTATAAACGTTTCAAAATCGTTGTTTTTTAAGATAAAATATAAATGAAAAGAATAAGTAAGTGGTGAAGGATCACATGAACTATATATCATTTTAATTAATGAAACGAAAACATGAATTTATCAAGTTACAATGTCTGGCTGTGTAGCAGATTACTGCACAAACTCATTTCTGGGTTTGCCTCATTCGCACTCCGTACTAACTCTTACTTGAGGTACTCTATGAGGTACGCTATTTCATTTGTGCGTTTTTGTCGTGAGACAAATGTGTGCAGGACAGAAAGATTCTCGGATCTATCTGTTTTACAGCCAATCAACAGGCTTGAAAAATTTGTCGAAACACATAAACAAAGTGGTCTTTTGTAGAGGCCTTTTAATATACTCTGTATTTGCATTATATAATATTTGTCTCTTTGAGAAAGGTCAGTCAGACTTATATGAATCTATTGCAGCACACGAATTAAAGAAAATAATTTTTTTTAATATCTAGGCATTAAATTAAACTCCGATTTATATCCGTTTGTAACAACTTTTCTTTCGTTATCTCAAGAGTTTCAAAAATATAAAGGATTAAAAAAAATGCCAGCACTTCACTTTGAGATATTTGAAATCTCTAAACGGTGTCATTTCGGGATCATTTGTACCTGGTTGTATCATCGATTTCATTTAAACTTAATGGCGAATTTGACTTTCACCCCTGTTTAAAAAATAAGGTACAATGAATCCTTTAAAAATACAAACGAAACTAACGGGCACAAACGAAGCAGCACCCGTTTGCAGATTTAAAAATATCTTAAAGAATGGCAAAGTTGGCTCCCATTTCTGTTTTAAAAATTTGATACAATCACCTCCTCAAGGACAAACGAAACCGATGGTGATATAAATCAAGTTTAATTTAATATCTATTAAAATATATTATATTTTTTAAATAGGGATGCCAGGTTCACCAATCAGAGCTTTTCTAATCACTCCTTCACTAACTGTTTATGTGAAAATTTCCAATCATATTTAGGTAATTTTCCGATCATATACATATAACTTCTATGTAAAATTACGTGCATTTTTTCAGTGAACGGATGTCCAGAATCTATTATAATCATCAGGTTATATAGATGTTGTAAAAACGTTAGCTAAATTTGTTGATAAACGTTTTAAAATGGTTCTGTTACAGCAAAAAAATATAACATTTTAAAATAATTTTTATACTGGTTTCATAAATTAATTGTTATTTCTAATGTTTCCTATACAGACACTTATAACATATTAAAAAGTTTATTTGTAACCGTTATTGACGTTTTTTCAATAATTTTTGTTCTACTTGGGATCTTATTAACTTTGTTAAATAATATTCCTAAAATAATAATAGATGATTATATGTCAATTCCTGTTAATATTATGTTATTAAAGTAATAATATTTTAAACAAATGTATAATATAAAAATATTATGTTATTAAAAAGTAATAATATTTAATTTTAAACAAATGTATAATATAAAAATCGCAATACGATATATCGCGTACACTGCAATTAAAAAAAAAATCACAAGCACGATGCACAATTTTGAAAATCGCACATCTCTATTATTTATAAGTTCGGGAACAGTTGCGGTTTTTTTATCTCAAAATTTGTCACGAAAAGTTAAGTCAAAAAAAGTCTTTAAAAATTTTTGAAAGCATTTATATTTGAGAACATAACAACAAGATTTTCTCTTTTTTCAATCAATTTTTTAATTTCGAAGAAGAAAACTTTTATAAAAATAAGTTTTTACATAAGAAATTCAAGAGTAATTGCGAAAAATCATCGCATCATATTTTTTTAAAAACTATTAATTTTTTCAATTTTATGTACTAATTTGAAAACGAAATATAGAAACGAAACTAAAAAACAAATTCACAGCTTTATCTTTTCCCCTTAAAATTTTCCTTGAAAACTTCTCTACGAATACGAACGATAGGGACATATATTACATACATGCAGACATATATTTAATACACCTAATATGCAGCATTAAACTCTATAATATACTATATAAAAAGAGTCATTAAATGAAGGCTTTAATAAATTGTGTATTCTGTGTCTCTCCAACATGCTATGTGAGACAGACAGTACATGATCTGCTACAGATCATGATGAGATCTGTCTTTCAATTGACTTACTTAAGAGCAGTTTTTCTTGCATTACGAATCCTTTTGTTCTATAGAGTTCAATGCTATATAATATTTTTCTATCACGATTATACAAAAACACAGGCTCAACATGTTGTTTTTGTATATCAAAGAACATTATACTGCCGGCGCCGCTGTATTATGAGTTGCTATAGTTACATTATTTTTCGCTTTAAATATACACGACTGAAACTATAACCAATAATCATAATCTTCACAATGTCTGTCTGTTGTAATAGTAATCATTATATCAGTTCTTATAAAAAGGATTTTAATATACATAAATAAAATTTCATAAGAATTATACCAGTATTGCTTAAATAAAATAAACATTTAAAAAATCCATTTTAACACTGTACTATTTTTCGCTATAAAATATGAGTGTCTTTTATATATAAAAAAGTGTATGTTTTGCAGAAAATGAAATTTTCAAAATCGAAAAGTAGAACTTGATTAATATTCATGTAATAGACGTATAATTATATCCATAATTAATCGTCATTGATAAAAATTACCTGTGACACTTTAACATTTTTTTCTTCACTGTTCTACAAGTATCCAGAAAGCACATTAGTGTCCATAAAATCTTGTTATATTTTTTAATATTTATTGTAAATAATGTTATATTTATAATCGATACATGCGTAAAAGTTGACAAATCAAGTATTAATAAATCAATGAAAGATTTCTCCAAATGTGTTCTCGATCTGCTTGTCTTTATTGATGCGCTTTAAAATATAAAATAAAAATAATATAAGTTTCTTTCACATATTAAATACATAATTAAATTTCTATAAAGATCTGGCAGTAGAATGATCCCAAGTAAAAAATAAGCGACAGTTTGTGACGGGTATTTAAATTTACGCTATCACAGATAGCGTAATCAGATTAAATTCTCCGTTTGGCAAATGCGAAATTGGAACAAATTTGATTTCAAAATGAACGAACCGACTCTTCTATTTTTGTCGGGGTGAAGAGTTCAAGAACCTGAAGAAAACGCGATCGAAAAGTGGTCTCCGTAGAATTGCGAGATGGAAATAGATACTGCTGCTTCGATCGACACGTTCATCATATTGATATAGAACACCGTTAAAATCACAAAGAGAAAAAGGGCAATTTATATTTCTTTATGTATAACGCGCGACGTTTAATATCACGTTTAATATCACGTTTGATAGCGCACTAAGTTATCACGAAGGACGTTTGAGAAACACTGTCGGAGCGATTCATGCGCGATCCTCCGCTACCGTTTTTCTGTTCTGCATGGAATCGAGATATCTCAACGCAGATACGTGCATCAAGAGGGGTCTCTGCACTTTCGTCACGGTGATTCACCTTCCGTGGCGAAACTACGGATGCGTGCGTACCTAAGATGTACTGTCAAGAAGCACGTTTTGTATCAAGTATGTTATTTACATAACGATGGTTCTTGATAATAAGCTGCCATGGTGCGATGTCATTGGATAAATGACAAGCTTGTTCTTCTTCTGTCATCAAACAAGTGTGACGCAGATTAAAACAGTATAAAATATGAGTAGCGGCTACGTCTGTCCGATTTATAAATGGCGAATGTTATTTGTATTAGAAAAAAAACCGTTGGTGCATCGGTAATTGCAAATACACGTACTCTATAAATTATAAAATAAAATATATTGGTTAAAATTAATTGATTTAAATCAATAATCTAATAAGCTATAATTTTTAAATTTTTCTAATAAGCAATAATTTTTAAATCAATAATCTAATAAGATCATAATATTGCAAAATATTAAAATTAAATTATACAATTTTGTGGCCTATAAACATCACAAGAAGTAATTTCTTAAAATTCAAATATTACAAATACAATTTGTCATCATAAACAACATCATAATATAAAACGTTTCGATTTTAATCTTCTTTATTTATCATCGATTATATCAATCACAAATTAATGTTTCAAAAATTAATACACATAAGTATAAAGTTACTAATTTAAGAACGCATATATCACAATTAATCCTTGACGTTGAATCTTATTATCATTAACGACTGTTTCTCAATAGTCATGTCATAATTTTCAGAGATAAGATGCAATGTGGTAATAGTTAATTTATCAAGTCAGTTCTTATGTCAAAGATATAAAATATTTTAATAATCAATGACAAAAATCTTGTTAAGTCAAAAATTTAAAGAAAAGTCTAACAAAATTGACATGAGATTTACATCTAAGTACATTTTCAATATATTGAAAATTTAAAAATCATTGAAATGAACAATAATGGTTTTCAATATATTGGAAATTTAAAAACCACTGGAAATAATAACGTCAATGCTTTTTGTATCAAATAATTGCTTATCTCAAAGTTTACTGTAAAATATGCTTGGAAATTTGGTTCATACGTTGTGATGTTCGTGTTCGTAAATTAGTAATTCATTGCTCATAGATATATTAATTAGATATATATTATAGATATATTTAAATTCATTGCTCATAGATATATTATAGTTTTCAAGATGTTAATTTGTAATTGATGTAATTAATAATAAATAAAGATTACACGGAAAACACGTTTTGCTAAAATATCTAAAAATTTAGCTAAATACAGATCTGAAAATAAAAATTTTGCTGAACCATCAAAGTAATCATGGATAATAGGACGCTCAAACTAATTGCTAAAATGTTAAAACTTTTGTTTGCTTCTCATGCTTGAGATTCCTGCTCAATTATTATATATTTGATAGTCCATCAAAATTATTTTTAGATCCATATCTAGGTAAATTTCTAAACACTTCAGTAAAATCATTCTTTCCGTATAAGTAAATCGATACATTTTTGTAAACTATATTGTAATATAGTTTAAAATAATATCGTATTTATAACAGTACAATATACGTTTTCTCCGTAAAAAAAAATCAAAGAAATTGTGAAAGTAGATGTAAAAAAAAATACGCGTCGCAAAAATCTCGACGCACATCAAGTAACGTGTTTTATGCAGCCATTTATCATATTTGCTTCATATTGGCTTTTTACAATTGTTTTAAATTATGTAATAATTTTTTGAAATAAATAATTGATGTTTTTGCATGTGAAATTATGCAATGAGTCCGAATACAAAAAAAACTGCGAATTATTTTTTTCATATATTTAAAAATTTTTGTATAACAATAATAATAATAATACAATTATAATTATAATTATTATAAGAATCTTGATCGTTTGATTTATCGGTTTGATTCCGGTTTTGTATTACAATAAACCAACAGTATTCACCAAGCATATGTCTGATGTCTTTTCCTTCGAAGCGTTTCTCAATGTCTTGGTGAAAGCGTTCACCATCATCATTGAATTCACCCCAATTTAGAAAAAATCCAAATGAAGAAAGTATATTTTGAACGACATGTTAACTATCATTGCATTAAAAGCTGAAGTCATTTCAACAATAATTTTTTTATAATTGTCAGCTTTTTTATTGCCCAAAAATGTTCGGTTACCAAACCAATAAATCAGTACCAAAACACGTGTATGCTTTCCTAACATCTACTTTTAGAATCTCTGAATTTTTCATGGGAAGAAACCTGTCCAGTATTATAAAAAAGACATTTGATGATACTTAAAAAACGTTAATGATTTGATCTGGTAAAACGCCGAGACATGGATATTTTTTTTACATCTACTTTCAGAATCTCTTTGATTTTTTTTATGGGAGGAAAAAAAATCAATTTTTGTCGTACTGTGTAATATTTGAATTTTAAGAAATTATTTATTGCAATGCTTGTTATAGGGTACAAAATTGTATAATTTTTGTATTGGTTAATTTTTCACTGTAGACGTACTATTTTTATTCTATACTGATATTGGTATACTGATACAATACTGGTATTTTATTGGATATCTACATACTAACTTAAATCTTACACGTTATATTACTGATTCGCTTCTAACAAAACCATTCGGGCAGAGCGTTTTCAGCTAAGAGAAACCCTTTTGAATCTGATTGCGAGCATAATTTCTCGCCTGAGGCATAGTCCAGTATGCTTTGTACTTGTATTCAATAAGCACTGCAAGTAACCACTGCTGATTTATACGAAACTGCACAGTATGTAAATACGCCGATCAATTTGAATAATTAATAGTGTGGAATCACTAAAGCTTGGAATCTAAATGGCTCGTTAATGCAATCGATAATCAGTTTTGCTGTTCGTATTTGCTCGACTAAGTATTTTAAGCACGTAACGAAGGCATCTAATTTCAAATTTTAAAAACGTTTGTTCAAAAAGTTTAAAGAAATCAAGGACAATATTTATGCCATTCGATGTATCTTTACGTAATAATATTTATATCATTTTTTAAATTATCCTTTAACAAACAATTTAAAAATCCCCATCTTTTCAGAACTTTCTATTTTTCTGGTTGAGAAACTCTGATAAGTGAATTTTTAAAGCCTTTAAATGTATGCTTTCCTAACATCTACTTTTAGAATCTCTGAATTTTTCATAGGAAGAAACCTGTGCTATCCAGTATTATAAAAAGACATTTGATGATACTTAAAAAACGTTAATGACTTGATCTGGAAAACGCCGAGACATGGGTATTTTTTTTACATCTACTTTCAGAATCTCTTTGATTTTTTTTTATGGGAGGAAAAAAAACAATTTTTGTCGTACTGTGTAATATTTGAATTTTAAGAAATTATTTATTGCAATACCGAAGTTCTTATCGTTAAGGAAATTCTGCGAAGATCGGAATAAATGATAATCGAAGGTTGTTTGAGATCTTGGATGAATACAGGTTGTTAAGATAGAACAATACCGAGTACATAACGAGACCTTGTATTGTCATTTTGAGATCGTGGTAAAGATCCGATACGTTGAGCGTACGCGGTTAATGATTACATCATTCTAGATTACGTTGACAGATAGATACGCATGTAAGCATGTATGTAGTTACAAACCTGAGCATGTGAGTTCTATGCAATACTCTTGGTTACTAACTTTGTTCCGCTTACAAGTAACTAATAAATTATGATAACTTGGACATTTTCTTATTAAAATCTAATCTAATTGATTTTCAATTCTAATTGATCTCGCAGAAATATGCTATTAAAATATCCGATGAAGGTAACATCCTGTGTGTACGTATGTATAATTGTATACCTATAACTTTTTAAAAATCTTACATAATTATACTTTATTTATATATTATTTATATATTTATATTTATATTTATTTATTTATATTTATATATTATTTACTCATATATGTATAATTATGTAATACATATATTACATTATAAAAGATATAATCTTTTGTAATGTAATATTGGATCAGGGAAAAAGTTTCTTTGTATTTTAATAAATTTTTTTTCATTGTTATGAAATTTTTGTTATAACTATATTATTCGCTAGAGCAAAAGTTACTTGATCCAAACTAATTTCATTTTATATTATAAAATCTTATATATAAAATAAAATTATAATTTTATACACAGATATATCCAAACAGTATTTTTTATATATATAAAGATCTAAAAATATATACAATTTATATACGGAAACATAAAAAATTTTTCCTGACTAGAAAAGAGTTAATCATATGTTAATAAAAGAAGAAAAATTTTGTGATGTATGTTATTCTTCCTTCCTGTTCATGAGTGACATAAATAATGATCGCGCGACAAGAATATACGTATCTCATTGAGAAAGATGGTAAATCATAAAAGTATAAAGGTGAAGGTGTGGGAACGCATACCACAGATGAACAGCAGGTAATGTCCTTTCAAGGCAAGAGTTTCTCAATAGGCATGCGATTGTTAAGTGGCAGGGACAGATACGGCAACGGCGGAGAAGCATCATAAAGAATTTTACCAGTTTATATTACGGAATTTCACCATAGCATATTTATTATTTAATTTTAATAATTTCGATTATCGATTGTTGATTGTAAATATATTATATAATTGTGTTGATTAAATAAACATCAACTTAATCAACGAGCTATATTTTTTCTTTATCTTATTAATTATATAAATTGAGAGATAGAAATAAAATTAATATAATTAGGTAATATAATTTCATAATTCATTACCTATAATAAAAAAATAAAAATAATGATAAAAAAAATATAAATATAATTAATAAATATAATTAATAAATATAATCCATCTAATTTTTTAATTATTTTGATTAACAGTTAACAGTCAATATTTGATTGAAAACTTTGAATATAAATCAAAATTAATATATTTATACATTGAATAAATATATTCTTATATTGGGTCGGAGAAAAAGTTTCTTCGTATTTTTTAATTTAAAATTGTATATACAATATCTTTGTCAAAAACGAAATTTAAATTTAAAAAAAGAGTTTTAAAGATTAAAATCTCTACTTTTGAAAAGTTACTATATCTTTTTGAGTTTATGTGAGTTTGATAATTTTTACATTTAGAAAACTATAAGCTAAAAAAGATGAAAAATTTTCTTTTCATTTTGGGGATCTCTCACATGTCCAAAAAAAATGGAACGAAAATGTTTGATTATCTATTGTGAAAGCTATTGTGAAGCTTTCCCTACAAAATCATTTTTAAAAAATGTTTCTATGATTTTTTTGTTCCTGAGTTATTCGCGAATTAAATAAAGTAGCATTCTGACTTTGCTCATAATTCCAATAAAAATCATCATACCTCAATTTAAAAAACAGGTTCTTAAAGCTGAAACTTTGCTCTAACGAATGATATAATTGTAACGAAAATTTCGCAACAAATGAAAAACTTTTGTAAAAAAATTTTTTAAATACAAAGAAACTTTTTCCCCGACCTAATATTTAGATTTTAAAAACAAGCTTCTAAAAACAAGTCAATTTTTATTTCATATTATTTTATAATTATTTTAAACAATATTAAGTAAAAAAAAAAATCAACTGAGAAATGTTCAATACAAATGAAGAAGTCATATTCGAACAAAGTGGGTCTTGATGCTTAATATTTTTGTATTTATAATTTCCATTTGAAGCAAACTTGAAACTATGCACCGATTGTATATTTGTCGGTCTTGAACCACAATCTTAAATTGAAATATAAAATGTCACAAATGAAATTAATAAGCAATTTAATACTTATGCTAATGAATATCTGTAAAATACTATAAGGAGTTTATTGCGAAATATTACTTCAGCTTTCTAATTAGTTCGATTTCTTTTCGATTGTAGGTTATTAGCAATTAAGACTATTAATACCAATCTTTTTTATAAGTTTAAATGAAATAGTCATTCCTTTTTATAAAAATTATCTTTTCATGTTCGTATCTTTCTTTTTCAGAGGCATTTTTCTCGCTTACTTTACGTAATATATGTCTTGAGAAAAAATTTGCAGTGTGAATTAGCCCTCTACCATATATTCCTCGTAAGCTTCTTTTTGATGCATTTTTCAAATAAATAAATTCAATACGTTCCTACAAGCATCAAGTAGTTATTATTATTCTTTGTCGTTATCAAAAATTGAAGATAAAGTTTGAGATTTGCACGTAAAATACAGAATGCGTCATCAAATTTCGGACAAATCAAACAATTTCTTTAAACAGAATGTTTTTAATGAAAAATTCAATATTACAAAAAATCCTTTTACATGGCACTTGGAGGAGCTTCCTGTAGAGCATAATTATTTTATATATATCCCCCATTAGCTTGAATGACGGCCTCTATTCTCGGTCTAAAGCGTTCGCACGCACGCTGTAATATAGCGCTGTCCATGCTGCCTCAACAGCGGTCCTTAATGACGTCACATTGAGATGCCGAGACTTGTTTATGACCCTTTCAACTACGTTCCATACATAGTAGTCCAAGGGATTTAAATCTGGGCTGTTGGGTAATCAGAATGGGAGCCGAGGCGAGCAACTCGGCTTGTCCTGGCAGAGCCTCAGAGAGCATCTGTCGTATCTTTAATGTGTATGATTTGTATCGAAGGTCCTCCTCGACAATTCGACACATTGTTGGCTCGCTTACACCAACATTCGATACTAATTTTCGCAAGGATTGCCCTGGATTTGCTAAGGATTGTCCGAAATCAGCGCTTGAATCTTTTCAACGACTGCGGGGATCCTCGCGATACGTTCTTTTGAGTGAGTCTCTTCCTGGCTGGAACCTTCGTTAGATTGTTCTAAAGTCGTTATTTTGTCACAACGTTATAAATGTTGATCTCAGGTATCCAAAAAACCGAATTATTTTCATTGCCCAGCGCGAAGGTCTTCGATGATCGCGGCTCTTCGATTATACTCATCCGCACTTGGACATCACAACCATTTTGAAAATATGACTATTTACTAGAAGCATCAGGCTTTCTCAAACGCCAATAACACAGGCACAATATAGTGGAAAATTAAATTTAAATTGAAATTTGTTCGGATTTTGATGACGCACCCTGTATAAGTTATATAAAAATATCGCGACTTTCCTAAAACTTTAACGGCTAACAAGTAGAGCGAGACAATAAACGAAATGGAAAGTAATGTATATAGATAGATTCTCAGTAAAGACAAATATAAGTATGTGCATATTTTCAGTAAAGACCGGAAATCAAAGAGAGGAATTGAACAAAGTAGGAAAAAATCGGACAAAGGAGGAGAAAGGCGATAATAGGCACGATTGTTACATGGAGTGACGAAGGAGGAGCATTGTTTGCATTTTACGACGTGGCGTGCACAACCGCGAGCATCAAATCACTGCAGCTTCCCTCCAGCCGTGTAATTTAAGCCGTGCGTAAGTACGTGTGCTTTTCTTGTGCGCGAGATCCACCTGCGTGACGATTACATCACCTGCGTCTCGAAGCTCCGCGGTTCCCCGACCAATAAACTATAATCCTTCGGCTCGGATGATGAGTACAAACACGATTGATTAGAGGTTTTGCGGTACACAATTTTTACTTTATTTTTTTCAATATTATCTTGTTATTATCTCCTCAATTTTCTTCATATTTTTAGATCAGATTGTATATCTGTGTAGGTTTGTTTTCTCGTTCGCAATGATCGCAGACCGAAATCCTAATATGAAACACCTTTTACTCGCTTCATGAAATACTAATGGCGAAATCGAGTCTGCGGCATGCGAGCGAGTGCATTATCAACAGCAACTGCGTTAAAGCAAATGCATTTTGTGTGTTTCGGCAGGAATGTATCTCATGTCAGATAAAAGGGGAAGGGAATTTTATCGGATCGTTGCGATATTTTCACGCGATGAAGTCTGAAGAACGCTCGATAGCGTGACAAATCGGTGTGCCATCGAAGTGAAATCACTTGATCCACGAATCGACATGATGAAATCACAATCATGGCGTAAGAACAACGGAATTTCTCTAAAAGCAATTTCAATGCGCAATATACTTAAATAACGTGCCGTATTAAGAAGGTAGAAAGTTTTTAATTTACATGTCAAATTACTCCGCAAATTTGTTTCTATGCGAATAATTACGATTTATTAATATTTATTACCGTACTTTTTACGAAATATTTAATTAAATCGTAAATTATATGATTATACTACTTGCGATGTGATAATTACAGCACGCGAATCGGAACGTGTGACGAGACGCATCCAATGATGCTCATTATCACGATAAAATGGGAAATATATCTTAATTAACTCCTGGGAATCAATGGAAATCTCGTAACGACCGAATAGTTTTCGGAGTTACGAAACTAATTACTCTCATCTAATTTAAGATCAGATCGAATGATAAAACGGAGATAATTCTGAGCGTTCGCTATATATATATATATATATATATATATATATATGCTTGTCAGTCACTGATATTTGAGAAAGTTTGGCAAACAAATGGAAAGCTGCTTTTTTTATGATTCCTACTTCCATTTATCATTTTGACAAGAAAGTGCCATTTTAGGGAGCACAGCAAATTATTACCTTTATTTCTCACATCCATCAAAAACATTCACTTTTTCAAAGAAAAAAATGGAGTGTCCATTACTGATATTTAGTATCAAAAATTGTGATACTCCAGCAAATAAGTAGAAAGCTACTTTTCTATAATTTCTACTTTTAATTGTCACTTGAACAGAGAGCGTCACTTTTTGGACTAATACTAAATTATTATTATTATTACTTTCCACATTATTTATTTTTTTAAGAAAATAGAAAGCCAATCAAAGACTTTTTTTTAGAAAAAATGACATTCATGTGACAAACTCAAATGACAAACAAATGAAAAGTTGCTTTTCTATGATCCCTGTTTTGCCATTGTGTTAATTTTAGTATTTTTTTACTAAACGAGAAAAATAATATTGGGTTGTCCGAAAAGTTCGTGCCGACTAATCTATATAATTTAATAAATGTATTATATACTAAAATTTAAATCTTCTGCGTTTCAATTTTCCTTCAAAATCGACACGAACTTTCCGGACAATCCAGTATTATTTTTCTCGTTTATTAAATTTACTCTTTCAAAGGAAACATAAAATATCTATCAGTAATTTTCGCTTAAAAAAGATGATGTTCTAACACTTGAAAATAAAATTCCTTTTTTTTAATAATCCTTACTTCTAATTACAAAAAAATATTTTTTATCCAATTGTATTGCTAATAAACCATTAGGTATCTCCTGTATTTCAGAATCGATTATTTTCTCAAAGAAAAAAGAGAAGGAAGTTTAACTAGTTTTATTTTTATAATGCAAATATTGAAAACTGATATGAGATATGAAATTTCTGTTTACGAAATTGTCAGCAAGAACTCGTTCGAAATTTTGGCCAGATTGAAGGAATCGGGGGACGTGACTTCACGCCGGGCGACGCGGCGTCAGATTGCGCAAACGTGACTCACACATTTAATCGCGCGCCGCCGTTCTTTTATGTAACTTGCCTGCACACGAGATGCACACAGATATATCAACACTTCGAAGACCTTATAAATAAACGTTAAAAGACAGTTGGTGAAAGATGGCTCAATGACTTACCCGATAAAGTCCTGCGAAAGTAATCGCCTCTTTGCCGTCTCGTCTATCATACGAAAAATACGAAAAATCACACTCGCCACTACTTGCGATTCTTCTCGGCGCGGTGGGTTACGCTTTGAAAATCTGGTCTTGCGTGTTGCAGAAGGCGAGTCGCCGTACCGGGTTCGCGCATTCTCGGACTCGTTGTACGCCGATCGGATCGGGCATGGCCGATCGATTGAATTCGCGCCGGTGAATCGTCAACTTACGTCACTTCTCCACACGCGATCGCACTTCCGAATTCCCAATCACACGGCCATTCACTTCCGTTCCATTCGTTCCGGCAACGAGAATACGTACGGGGACGCTGAAGTACCGTGTCAAAATACTCGTTGCGCGCGTGACAGCTTAGCGAGTGGCCGCGAAGGCACGCACGTTGCCAGGTTGATATGCCGCTGTCACGCCTCGGGCATCCACGGCAGTGCATCGTAGGCAGCAGGTGCCAGGTAAGGAACTAGGAATCCAGGTGCCCTTGCTGCCGGCGACGTCATTACGCGGCCACGACTTGCTTTCGCAATTTTCGCGGCGCGGCTCCGGCACCGATCTGCGCAGTCGCGCGTAATCTACAGGGCGTCGAGTAAACAATGATCTTAGATTTGATCTACGATTAACGAAATCGCGCAACATTTTGATTAAGGATATAATTATACGTATTTCTTAACAAAATAAACAAGTTATGAAAAATTATAAATTTTTTATAAGATAACTAGGCTCAATTTAGATTCATTTTTCAGAGTAGGGCCACTCATTATTTGTATACATATAATTATACGATTAATTTAACAGATGACAGTGGTAATTCGAGTAGGCGATCCGTATGATTCGATTGTATCGATTCATAAATCATTATTCATTCTGTTTGTGTAAAAACAGGAAAAAACTAATACATCGTGGTCGTGATGTAATATTCCGTAAGTAAGTAATTGCTTTCTATAATTATGAAAATGTAGTATTAATTTCCGTAGTGTTATTATCATGTTATTATAGCTATATATTCTTATTTCACAACACTATATTTAATTATATATATATATTTGTCACAACGTTTATAATTAAGGAGATTCTCGCATTAGACTTCCTAGTCAATAAACAGTTTATTCATAATAATATGTAAAGCAATTAAAATAATTGAATAAAAAGGTTATTAACAATATCTTATTATATCCATTATACATAATTATTATTAATTTTATATGTTACTAAATATTTTCAAAATGACAAAAAGTTGTAAGATGCTCATTTGATGTATACGCATCATTCATTTGAGATACATTCTAGCTTTTTTATATTGAAGAATATAAATTTCTTGTAAACTGTCAGTTTAAATGAAACTTTAAAATTCTATAAATTTATAATTAAATATCATCAAAATGGTAAAAGTCAATGAAATTTTTTCTAGATATTATTGATATTATTATCTTTTGTATTACATGTATATAGACTTGTCTTATATTTCATCAAATGCGAGAACCTCCTTAAAGAAAAGGAACTCTCTGGTGATACCAATGTGGGCCATGTGTGCATCCGAGCACATGCATAAGTATGACACGAATAAAACCTGAGCCGAATAAAGCCTACCTAATTTATTTCTTTTTTTACTTCTATTTATAGAGATATTGAAATAAATTAAGTGAAAATCAAATCTTTATTTCATTCACTTCCAAAAATAAAATATATTGTTTATACAGAATATTTGTAAATCAATGAAAAAAAAATTTTGTTAAAATCTGATTTTGGGCTATATTGCATGAATATAAATATAATAATTAAGGTCCAAATAAAAAATAAATTAAAAATAACTAGAAAAATAAACATTGGCTGCGTTCAGCGGACTCAATAGTTGAGAAAGCGCTCGCTATTGATATATTCTTCCAGATCTAAAATGCTGATTGGATCTAAAAGCATATATCAATTTGGGAACCAATGTATCGCCAATATTGGCCGAACATTGATGAGACAATTTCTGGCCAATATTGGTCGAATATGGGGGCCAATATATAAACATACAAGTATTATTAGCTACAATAAATATAAAATTAAGATTAAATCAAGTAAAAAATGATTTGTATTTTTTAAACAGATTGTTTATATTTTAAAGCAAAGAATTTATTTTGAAATAAAGAATTCGTATTTTTAAATCAGCAAATTTGTGTTTTAAAACATTTGTGTTTTTTAAGGAGAAAATAGTACATGTATAGGTAATCGAACTGTCGGCAAAAGTGATGTAGGCAAACGATACTGTAGGTAGACAATCAATTTGTGGGCAAACGGAATTTCTCCAAATAAAGGTATAGTACATTTATGTTTTTATCGTAATTTGTAGATACATTGTGACAAATACTTCAAGTTTCTTTGTCTGAATATCGATCGTTTTATTGTAATTTATAAATGCTATTTGTGCTATATAATCTACTTATTAATATGTTTACATTATATTTATGAACATAAATATATACAACAGCACTGCACTTGAGAGGATTTATCTCAAAATATTATAAATACAGAATAAAATACGGTTAATAGTAATAATAATATTATTATCTATTATTATATGTATGTACATATTAATACATTTATGTTCAGAATGAATTTATAAAGCTCTGAAACATAATAGAGGAGAACTTTTGATATTGTACCCATACACCAAACTTCTAAAGACATTCATAGAACATTTTAGAAATGTACACATTCTTAAGAACGTTCATATACGTTGTATTAATGTCATGTGCTATCTGAGATGTAATAATTTTATATAATAGATGCAATGAGGCGAATAATTACTCGATAATGATGCTCGTAGGCGTTCTCTTAAGCCCATTTTAAACGATCTACAATTTGTGTCAGATGTTTTTTCAAGATAGAATTCTATTTATAACTGTATTTTATATTGTGCATTTTGATATACTTATGCATATATATATATATATATATATATTTTATTTATATATTTAATATATATATTTAATATATATATTTTATACATACATATATATTTTAATTCTTCGAAAATTTTGCATCTTAAGCGCGGTCTACAATTGTGTAAGCCTAGTTGTGAATGACTACAGTTATAAGAATTGACTAATTACAATCGAATATTCTCCACATTTTCGAATTAATTGATCAATTCTTACAACCATTTATAACTAGATTTATGCAATTGTAGAATAGATTATGATTTAGAAAATTAAAAGCAGAATTCTATTTCAAATGCTAACACATTAGAGGCATTCTACAATAAGCCATTACCTAAGTATTAAAGTCTTCAGAAATTGACTAATCATAATCGATTAATCTTCTTTCTTATTCGACTATGATTGATTGATTTCTTACGATTTAATAGCAAATTGGTACTTTGCACTATGCTAGATCAGTCCATACTAAAAGCATTACATGAAATTAGCAAAATTAAATGTAAAAGTAGATATATAAATATTTTAAGCAATATATCTACTAATGATACATTATTTAACAAAATATATATGTATCGTTGTCAAAGTTGATTATATTGTATCATTGCATATATTTTATATAAAGTAGTTTTTAATATACACTGATCCAGTATAACATGTGATCGAATTCACCATAAGATTTAAAACTTAAGTAACACCTTATTATCGAGAGAAAATCTATGTTTATATGTTGTGAAGCTTTACTATATATTTACTATATATTTTATTTGATATATATTTTATTTGAAAATATAAAAAAGTTAAATCAATCACGTATAACAATCAATCAAACTATCATGTTAAAATATACTTTACATTATCGATGTGGATTAAAGTGGAGTTTACGCGTTAAATATAATAATCTAACATAAATATAATATCTACACAATGTAAACAATGTGTGTATGTTTTAGATATCATCTATGCATAAACAATCTATGCATGGATATGGAAACCATCGAAATCTTGTTCTTTGTCACTGCACTGAATTGCAATAGTTTATATATTTTTTGCTTATATATTTTTATTTATCAATACTAAAATCAGACACATTAACAATAAAACTTGATTATTTCTATTTTATATTATGTAATTTATAATAATTTACACATTTTACATTGATTGTATTATATCTACGTGAAAAAAAATGTGTGTAAATGTACATAAAAAAATACGTAAAAAAGTCCACATAATTTTGAAATATATCGCACAGCTTTACTTGGATTAAAGAATAATTACTACCCGGTAAATAATTTTTTATGCATAAATACGTATAATTATGTATAATCATATATAAGCATGTATAAACATGTATAAACATTCACGAACATATAAAATTTTATATGAAATATGTCCATACAAAAAATGTTTATATATCTTTCTTTCTTTTGTAAAATTATTTTCTAATGTAATAGAAATAATAATATGAAAATAATATGAAAACAATAATATGAAAATAATATGAAAATAATAATATGAAAATAATAATAATAAAAGTAATATGAAAACATTAAAAATAAAAATAATTAAAAAAGTAACCTTGTAACTATTTATTTTAGAAAAAAATCAAGTTTAAAGAAATGTAAAAAAAATTACTTATATATAATTATATATACAATTAAAATTAAAAAATTATTTAAAA
>NW_012130074.1:3919986-3922730 GCF_000143395.1 Atta cephalotes
TATATATATATATATATATATATATATATATACATATACGTATTCTATATTATTAGAAACAAATAATTAACCATGACCGGCCCGACCCACCATCCACCGCTACTCGCTAATCCCGCGCCCGTCAACAACAAAATGTTTGTCACTTGTTATTCAACGTTCACTGCAGAGAATCACAGTCGCCTTTTGTGCTTTATGCTCTTTGCGCGTTTTGTTTCGCATTATATATACTATTAGTGGTCTTCGGTCCAAATAATGCAGGATGCATACTTTTTGAATCAGGTAATCGATTTATTATTACATAGCGAAGTAAGAAAATTAATTATATAATGCTCGACGCTTGCTTTCCCAAGAAAATAGGTTATATATATTTTCCACATTTTACAAACTTATATTTTTAGCCAAATCTCTAAAAGATCAAAATGTCCGCGATTTTTCCACATGAAATCTTCTGAAATCAGAAATATGTCTGAAATATATTTGCAACCTTTGTGCAATATACAAAATGGTTTCAAATGTATGTCTAAAATCTTTCTGAAAGCCTTTCAGAAAGATTTTAGACATATTTTTATTGCACAAAGGTTGATTTCATATGGAAGAATCGCGGACATTTTGATCTTTTAGAGATTTTTCAGAGATCTTGCAGAAATATTTCGCAACATTTCTGAAATGTTTCTATGCTGTATGAATTATGTATATTTATATATATTTATACATATTCATGCATGAAAAATTTTTTACTGGATATTTTTATTCTCTTTCAAATAAAATTATATCACATTTCAGACTCGTCATCTTCTCCCCCCCTCCCTTCCCTTCCTCCTCTCTTCTCAATATCAGCAATTTTTCTGAAATTCTTGAACTCAAATTTTCGCTATTCCAATTTCCACATAAAAAATTCGCATGTTTAATAAGAACGAATGAATTGGTACAATATATAATATTACTTATTATATTACAAAATTAAAAATCATGGATATCTCTCTGATAGGAAATTTAAAACGGCGCAGAGGACGCCACCATCCACTGATTTCGTTCGCGCATGATCCTCAGAGCAACCCGGGCAAGTGACGAGGCGTGCAGCGGTAACAGTGTGTGGCGGGGATAACTACTAATTATCAATGGCGCGATGACGCGAACGCCGCACTACAAATGGCGGGTAATGAAACAGCTGTTCACGCTACCGTCAGCTCGACATCTAGCGGAGCGCGGGCGCGATCCGGCACGCGTCGGCGACGACGTCGACGTTGGATACGATACGACGAGGAAGATCGTAGACGAGGTGTTAGAAGAAGGGCGGCGGTGCCCGCTGGTGGCCTCTCCAAGAGGAACATGGCTGCTGGTTGCTGCGGCGCGAAGAAGCAGAGGCTGGGCGGTGGTGGTGGCGCGGCGCCGAGCCTGTCGCCGTGCGACGGTACCGCCATACGGCACGGTATTCCTCAATCAAGGAAACCCGCGACGATCGCCCAACCAGAGATGGGCTTTTTTTGCTTCGACGTGCTCTATTGCCAGCTGCACCAGCTGGACCCGCCGAAGACGCCCAACTTCAGCAACGAAGCGTTGTGAGTAGTTTTACGATACCCTCTGTTTTTCTCTCTTTCTCTCCTCTCCCCCCCCCTCCCTCTCTCTCTCTTTCTCTCTCTTTTTCTCCTCCACATTCGTCTGTCCATCTATCCGTCTCACTCGAGCGTCGCGTCAGCTGTTGTCTTTTCACTTGTCTCGGATGACAGGTCGTTTCTGTCACGCGAAGCTTGATCGAAACCGCGGCGATATTTTTATAACATTGAATTCTGATATTACAGAGGTATACAGAAAAAATATAATATATTCTACCAATTGTTATGTTTGATTCTTATCTTTACATTTAATTTGCGTGTTATGAATTTCGAATTCCGAATCGATGATCTTTGATCTTAATTTCTGCCGATCTAGAAATTTATCTGTAAAATCAGCTAGGCTGCATTGTTGATGCATTGTTTGATCCTCGCGTGTGCGGATTATCTGTCGGCGCGCGATGCATGCATTATCGCGGCGTGCTTCGATTTACCCCATTGTACAGTGCTATGCCAACTATGTAGGCCACCTAAGGACGCTACGTTTGTTGCTACGGCATATTTGGAGAAACATTATTGATGAAAATCGCTTTTGTCTATCTAAATATTCTCACATTATATATATTATTTTCCTCGGAAAAATTTATAGCGAAAGATAATAAAAATTGTTTTTATATCGTTGCTTTTGTATTATATTTATTTTTATTGTACGTCGTGAAAGAATCTCATATTTATTTATTTTGTATTATACTTGTACAAGACTGAAATCTTACTAAATAGAAAAGGATTGATGTACTCTGGCTCATTTTGCTCTGGCACATTTTGCTTTCCTCTTTCTATTCCTGATGGTTCGCTGTCTGATAAAAATAAGAAAAAAATGTATCTGAACTTGAGATTTTTAATACAGATACGTCTTTTCAGCCCTTTATTTGTGACATGGACAATAGGAAAAGATATGAGATTACGAGGTTGTATTGGTACTTTTAATGCGATGCACTTACATGCTGGGCTACGCGAGTACGCTACAACTAGGTGAGACAAGGTTTCTCACCTTAAAAGACAGAATAATACATAATCACAAATATATAAGTTATTTATAAATATATATTATAATTAATATATTATATATATAAAATTAATTATATATATATATTAATATATATTAATAAACTTTATATATATATATATATATAT
>NW_012130074.1:3922750-3928194 GCF_000143395.1 Atta cephalotes
TAATTATATATATATATATATATATATAATTATATATATATATATATATATATATATATAAACGCATAATGTAAGATTTAGCACATAGTTTATGTAAATAATTGTAACATTAAAGCCCAATCTGCAATGTGTCTTTATTTCCTATTTCTTGCTTTTACCACAATTTTAACCACAATTACTTCTTGTCTTTTTGCCTCTTACCCAATTTCTTTTCTGTCACTCAAAAGTTGCCAAACTTCGGAAGAACAAGAAACACGTGAAAAGAGATGCGATTGTTGACAAAACGATTACAAAAAAGAAAAAAGGCAAATAAAAATAAGCAAGAAACAAAGAACACATTGTAGATTAGACTTTATTATTAGCAATAATTTGCACGCGCTTTTGATACATGTTTGTATATGTTTTAAAGCGCTTTCAAAGACTCTCGATTCAATCCCATAACTCGAGACGAGCTGCCGCGCTTGCATGTAAGCGTGTCAATTTTGCGGCATTTTGAAGATGGTCTTGACTACTTAGATTGGGAAGTGGGTGTTCACGGAATTCGCATAGAATTTCACAATGAGAAGGGTAATAAACGGACGGCTACTTACTTGCCCAGCGTAGCTATGGAGCAAGGTGCGTATCCACGGCCATAGAATAGAACAAGGCAATGGAAATTCCCACGAGGAGATATAATCTTTATGAGGAATTATCTGTAATCTGATATTCAGGATGGGACCAGATACAAACGATAGATTCTCTACTACATAAGGGTGGCTTCAAAGGCCTAGTCACACCCGATATCCGTCGTAGCCTGAAACTGACTCGCTATCAAAGCGAAGAGGTCACCGTGAGCTATCAGGATTACATGACGCATTGTCACAATCGAAGATGCTAGCAGATCGCCTGGGGTCCCGGCCAGGGATCCCTGCCCCAACGATCCGCTGAGGCTCGTTATAACAACGCTCATATGATCAATTCATCTCATTTGCAAAACGATAACGCTCGATACAATTCTTTCGTGTCTGGCCAACAATGTTTACAGATTGTCACGCAACCGAATCGCTCGACGTTCATACATCCATTACCCTTACCTCCGATTACTCCAGTTATGATACCGATACGTAACAATCCTCCCATTTGGTGGGATAATGCGGGTCCGTCCTATCCGTCTGCGCCGCTTTATCCTCGACCACCGCATCGTTTCTTAATGCAGGATGCTACAGAGCGTGGGGTACGTAAACGAAAATGACATTGGAGACGGGTACTTGTTACAATTTTCCACTGTTTAAAGTGGTGCGTCTTTCTATGTCTTAGTGTACACAGCCTCCCATTTATGGTACCGCATGCTCCGTCTTGAGATGAATAATAAATCATGTATGATGGCATTGTCTAATTGTTGCATATTGTATTAAAAACAACAAGTAATAACTTAAAAAATTTTAAACTATTAAATATTAATATTTACATTGATGTATGTTTGCCAAATACTTTAGAATTAAAAAACAATTTCCTCAAATTTTACTGATTTCGGAGAATTATTGATAAAATAATGAAAAAGTTTGATTATATTACTCATTCAATTATTTAGTATATTGTTTATTTTATTTTTTGTATAAATTTATTTATGCAAAATTTTTTTCCTTTTCATTATAACAGTTAACTTTGCCATCATATTGTGAAGAATCTGTTTGTATTTGTATCGATAATACAATTTAAGAATGGTAATGAACATTTTTATAAGACAGTGATCACGCCTAAAATTCACTGCCTGCTTTCACATGATATAATGTACAAAATGATGTCGAAATTATTCCATTTTTTTGTACAATGTATGTGACATATAATATAATTCTACGTCAAGTAAAAATTAGTAAAATTTGTAAGAATATAATTTCTTTCTGTTAATGTTATTGGTATAGAACATGCAATATAGAACATAAATTATACATTAATTGCATTAGAAAAAAAGGATCTTTATCTTGTTAAAATACATCCGTTGTGCATTTAATCGCGTCAAAGACAGTAAGTTTGATAGAGAAATGATATAAATTTTCTGTGGTTAATTGTGATTTAATTATTAAAGTATGAAAAGAAATCATACGTAGTAAAAGATATAAATATTAGACATGTAAGTTAGACATAAAAGAAAAAATATATAAAAGATCTCATTGTGAGTTTGTGTTATTCGATTGATAAGCTATTGTAATTTCGTGATAGTTGCACAACTTGCAGTATCTTATGCCGTGCATCTATTAATGTATATTTTACAAATTTTAATTTTCCAATCCTACGATACAAAAATGAATTATTGATTTTTCGGCGTTCTACTTTCCTTGAATTACCAGCTATTCTCAGTAGCTTTAAACACTGCCAATTTAATCGTCTTGTTATGTCTTTTATACTAATGCAATATTTGTTAGAAATAAATAAATTAATTGTTATTATAGCTTTGTGTAGTATGTGTTATTCTTCATGTTTATCTGTTATAATATGCGTTATTATTATTATTTACGTAAATTATTATTACGTATGTGTTTGCATCGATAATAATTAGCGAGTTCCTAAAATCTTGCCTTCTGTAAATCTTGGCATAAGAAACGTCCAACGAACTGCCACATACTGTCGATTCATGTGTGCTCATTTAATCTATCTATGGAACTCCATTTGTGTAATAGACATTTATCACAGTTTATACGTATGAATGATGCATTTTCATTAGTAAATACGAAAATAATTCTATCTAGCGTTGTGTAATTATATTTTGCAAGTAAATTGTATTCGTGTTTGTCGAAGAGTTTATATTATGAAAATACAAAGAAAATACAAGAAAACCCACTTACTAAAAAAGTAAGTCATTGATGTTATCGCAATACAATTAAATATATATAATCATATTGAACACATTTAAGAGCGATAATTATCATGCGAATTTTACCGAATGAAATCATTCTGTATTTTATCAAACTGCCATAAAAATCTGTTCGATGTACGCATTTTGTAATAGAGTAAGCATCTCACATGTTTATATTGTATAGTTTATATTTTTAATCTTTCTCTCGATAATTATTATAACATAAAATTACACGACAAAAATTATTAATAATTTCCAAAGCAAATCATACTTGTCAGATTAATATTTATTATCGTACTTGGCATCATAACTGATACCAATGTAATATTAATATCAAGCAAATGTATGCTCATTTTGATTGCATTTGTAAATTAATAATATAGCGAACCTATAGATTATTCTTTATTTATTCATAAGTCAGACACAGCGAACGTAACTCTCTCTCTCTCTCTCTCACTCTCCCTCTTTCTCTCCTTTCTCTTCTCACCATCTCCTTAAATTAAGAAATCAGTAGAATTCATATAAAATTACATCAAGGTACTATAGATAATTTTTATTAATGGAAAGGTGAAATAAACTTTTATATTGTCATAAAGATCATTGTCAATCAATTCTTTCCGCATTATTCCTTATCTCTTTCTCTGTTCAAAAAGCTCTCTTTATGACTTATATATTTTAATATGTAATTTTAATATATATTTAGTATCACAAAAATGCAGCGAAATGAAACGTATTCTTATTTTGAATAAACGCAATAAAAAGCGTAGCTAAAAAATACAGATTTAGACATAATGTAAAACATTTTGTTATATGTTATATATGTATATAAGTGTTCCAAAATTCGCGAAAATTAAAATAATTTTAGGCACGAAGAACTAAGTAAATAGAAGTTCTTGCAATTTTTAATTCTAAGCAGTAGTTTTCGAAATATAATTGCTTAGTTATAGAGACTACAATTAGTTAGGCAGGTCACTGACGTGAGCCAATAGTATTGATAATTGCACAATGTACTTGTTAATATGGTCTAAATTTAATGTATTAATATTAGAAAATATGTTGCCATACGCTTAATTGCACAAAGACCATCAATTTTTTAATCAAATTTTCCATTGCATTCATTTCATTAAAATACGAAATAAATTATACGTTAACGATACTTATGAATCAATTCTAAACAGAATCATAAAATTCGTAAAGTGTTTTCGTAAAACTTTTAAGACCTTATGATTAGTATTCTAATTTTATGCGTATGTATTGTAAGACGTACGATTATTCATAAATATTTAAGATTTCTTGTAAATTGTATGACTAATAAGAAGCTGTCTGTAAAAATATTGCATAAGCACTTAAAAACAAGTCTTAATAAGACTTCTTACAAGTCTTAATAAGAATATGTTGCGAGTCTTACGATTCTGCTAGAATTTAGGCATAAAACTTTAGATAATCTATAATTCGTATTTAAATTCACATCAATAGTTTAGATAATTTGAATCAGAATTCAGAATAAAATGTTGATTTTCAAATAGCATCATCTCTAAAAGTGAATTCTATTTTATATTTCCATTTACAATATGTTATAGTTCCTCTATTATTTATTTATAGAGTTCTAAAAAAACGTTCATTCTGGGTAGTGATGTTATTGATTATTGTAAAAATATTCATATGAATGCTTGTCTTATTCCAAACAATTTTCGAATTTTGTAATTGCAAAATTACTGTTATATATAGATACGCGTACTTTTTCTAATAATTCATTATTCAAGTGATACACTTTTTAAATCAATTAATTGTAAATAAAAAGAAGCGTCAAGCGATTTTAAAAAATATTGGAATAATAATAAATAGGCGCATACAGAAGCATGACTCACTGAACGCTCAGTGAGTTCTTGTATTTGTTGATCTATATTTTTCTAAATCTAATAGAATATGCCAATCAGATGCAAGAGCTCATTGAGCGCTTAGTAAGCGATCGTGCTTCTGGATGCACCTAATGTAATTTATTTTAAATACATTTACTTTAAAGAAACTCTTTTAGAGAAACTCTTTTTTAAACTTTCAAAACTAAATTTTCAAAATTTTTACAAATTATTCAAACTATTCAAACTTGAAATCATTCGAATAGGACACTCACAAAAAAATATATATACTGTACGTGAACAATATTATTTGTTTCAAGTTCATAAATCCGTAAATCTACAATAAAGAAGTTCATCACAAGGTCAGCATAAGATTTATTAAAAATATGTTCTAAATTCTAATATAATTCTTCAATCAAAATCATTAAATTAAAACAAATTCAATTTGTTTATACAAAGTCACTTCTTCGATTATAGTATTCTTTTAAAAAAATGAATTCTTGTTTTGAATACATATTAATGAATTTTTCTCAAATTAATATTATTATTTATTAAAAATAACCGTTACTAAAAGAAAATAAAAAATTGAATAATCACTCTTCTTATCAATAGAATGAGATTTTTTTATGTGCACGTATGAATATTTTCGTTTAAAATAACCGATACTATCTAGAAAATAAATCTTTCTTTCCGGAACACCCCGTATATGTATATTTAGATATATATATATATATATATATATATATATATATATA
>NW_012130074.1:3928214-3947637 GCF_000143395.1 Atta cephalotes
TATATAGTATATATATATATATATATATATATATATATATATATACATATATGTATATACACATTATATATATAAATTTTTTATTGTGCAATGGCACGATTGTGTGAGAGAGATGGCGCCGTAGTACCGCGCGCGAGTGCAACCGGCGTCGCGACGCACTCGCGTCCAACTATCTCAGACCGATCGGAGCCGCGTTGCATTGTAGACGCGCGTATCAGTCGCGGCGTCGAATCCTACACGGTTCAACGCGTTTTTCATGCATGCAGACGGAGTGCGTACACGACGAGCGCGTCATCGCCATATTTACGTGCCGTGACAGTTTCTCGTATGGGAAAATTGACAGTGAATCCCGTAAACCGTTGCGATTGCCCGGTTGCCACGGGCGTCGACATATTGCGCGTGCTGTGTTTCAGATGAAGTTCTCGACAGTTTATGTACGTTTTTTCTCTCTGATGCCGCTCATCCTGTCTCGTGCGAGAAATTAACAGTTCAAGAGGAATCGCGCGTCATTCCAACAACGACGTATGTGTTCGTTCGCGTTCGTTCACACCGGTTCGTACGCTACGCTCCATGTGCGACGTAATTGCGTGATATCGCCGCTTCCACCCTCGCAAATGCGACCAGGGATGCGCGATGGAATCGACGCTCAACAGTCGACACGTCTCTTCGCAGCTGTCGCAGTAAGTAATCGCACGACTCTACGGTGTTGCGAAAAAGTTGAGGAAATACGAATTGAGACATTCGCTTAAACTTGTGCCGCTTTCACTCGCCAAGAACGCTAGTCTTGTATATAAACCTGTAACGCTAGATTAAATTCCTTTCACGAACGAAAATGTCTTATATTCCCCATGTTATACTTGAATTTTATTAATAACTCAAATATTATATGTTTATGTTTTCATACTACCGATACATATTTTCAAGTTTATTATTCGTATATTACGACAAAAGAGAGCAGGTTTTTAAATTTTAGATCTAGGTTAAATTAATGGATGATATTTCGTTCCACGTATATTTTTAAATTATTATTAAAAAATTTAAAATCTGATTACCGTAATATATGAGTAATAAATTTGAAGATGTACCTACAATATGAAAATATAATATTATATATAATATTTGAATTATTAACAAAATTAAAATATACCATGGAATAAAAAAGACAGAAAAGATTTTATTAAATTTTGTTATAAATGTTGCATAATTTGACCTCATGCTTTCGAATCACGATTATTATTTAACTTTTAAAATTAAAGTATCTAATTTTTTTTAAGATAAATTTCGACAAATAAAAATATTGAACGTTTAAAAAATATACTTAATATATATTTAAGTTGAAAATATTAAAATAAATCTCTAAATTATAATTATTATATATAAAACTATATATTATATATAAAACTATAATTGAAAAATAATCGTATTTGTAAAATCGTTATGTAGATTACTTTAAATAAAAAAATATACTTAAATACTTTATAGTAAATTACTTTAAATTAAAAATTTAAGTATTTTATAGTAAATTATTAATTACTTTAATTACTTATAATAATAAATATCACATGAATAAATCGCTTTGTTATGTTTTATAAGTTGTAAATTTGATATTTTCTGAAATTATTTTGAATAACAGAAAATATTATTTTTCCATTTTATTGAAATTTGTAATATACTACATATTGTGCGAATATATATGTATTGCAACAAAGTGTTTTTTTAATTTTACTTATTACATCTCATTATTTTATTATTAATTTATTATTAAAATTGTAAGCAATTATAAATTGGCTGTGTTTCGACAGAGAAAGCAGTATAATTGTTTAATAAAATTCTTCAATATGATTAGTTTCAATATGATTGGATCCTTAGTTTCTCACTCGATCTAAATATATAAATGTATAATTCAATCATATTAATATAATCAGTTACAAAATTGTTTTCTCTGCTAAACGCAGCGATTGTTAAAAAATCATTATTTTTTCTGCTTTGCGATTTCAAAATGTCAAGTTCGTTATGTTTTAAAGCTAAGTTTTCTTTTATAAAAAAAGAAGAGTTAGATGATAAAATAAATATATAGGTGATAAATAAATAAAATAGATAAAATAAATATATAGGTGAATAAATGTTTACACAATCCTTGCATGTAGCGATCACTCTGACAATGAATACAATGACGACTCGCGGATGAACGAGTAAACGTCGCTTCGGTCGATCGTATTGGAGCGCATTAAAAGATGTGGGCGCGAAAAGAACGATGGGATGACGAAAATGGCGGGTGATGAAACAGCTGTTTTAACGCGTGCCGCGCCATCTGGTGGAGCGCGCGCGCGACATGGCACGCTAAGGCAACGAAGAGAACAACGGCGGCAGCGACGACGACGACGACGGCGGCGGCCGCGACGAGCGGACGATAGTGAGACATATACGAGTCGTTCGTGTCCGCAGTTCGGGTCCGCAGTGGTCGACGGCGACGGTTGAAACGGTAACATGGCTGCTGGTTGTTGCGGTACGAAAAAGCAGAAGCTCAACAACAATTCCGCGGGCGTACCGTGCAACGGCACAGCAGTGCTGTCGAACGGCACACGTATACGTAATACGCTGATCGTACAGCCCGAGATGGGTTTCTACTGCTTCGACGTCCTCTACTGCCAACTGCACCAACTTGACCCACCAAAACCGCCCAACTTCAGCAACGAAGCATTGTAAGTTTAGATCCACCGTACTGAGCTAGTCACCTCAGCGTCCAACGTATCCCTTCCTCCCGACTATGCGTCGCGTGCCACATCTCTCTCTCTCTCTCTCTCTCCTCCCCTCCTCTCCCCCCTCTCTCTTTCGCGCTCATGCCTTTCCCATGCGCGCCTTCGTTGCCCCGCCTCCCCAGGTCCCTCTTTTGCCGATTCTGCATCGTGGCACATTTTTTTTCCTTTTCGTAACTATCCTTTTTCTTCCTCCACCCACACCAGTACATCTCTTTGTTGAAACTATCGTTGTGCTTTTGTGTCTTTAACTATCGTCGCGGAGTAAAGAGCAGGGGAGAGGGGATGGGAGGAGAAGTGGAGATGAAATGCAAAGAAAATATCTCCTGAAGGAAGTTTTATTTTTTTGCAATTTTTTACTCCGTCTGGCTCGTGCTGCTGACCTTCCGCCGAGGTTATACCAGACACCAGCATTGTTTTGCTTCTGAATAATTTACTGAAATGTAAAAATGTAAACGTTTTTTGGAATTTATTTCTCTTTCTCAGTTAATTCCTTAGATTTTAGATCTTAGAGATAGAGATTTGTATCATGATTCATCTATATTTCACTGCTTTATTCTGTTTTACTTCTTTTGTTTAGGAGAGATTTTTATTGATCACATTAGCATGGTACATTTTATTATAATGATGTTTATACAAACTATTTACATAGAGATAGTAATATAAATTGTTTAAATATTGATTCAAGAAGCTGATTATTTAGCAATTTTGTGTAAAATTATTGAGAATTTAATTTAATAGCAATGTTCTTTCATAACAGAGAATTAACGTCCTATGAATTAAGTTTTGAAGTTCTATGATTTTATTTTGTCATTAACGCATTTTCTTTTATGTCTTTTTAGTCCCCTGTTTGTAACATGGACTATTGGAAAGGATATGCGACTACGCGGCTGTATTGGTACATTCAATGCCATGCACTTACATGCAGGACTTAGGGAATATGCTACTACTAGGTAATAGTATACTCATCTAGAATATATATATATATATATATATATATATATATATATATATATATATTCTAGCTTGAGTTCCACCTTTCGGTAAACTTCAGCATACAGTTTTATTCTTTTATGTTTTTTATGTTTTAGTTTATCCGAAGATGGAACAATCTTAAGTTGGACTAGAATTTTGAATTATATTTTCAAATAATCAATTGTGTTTCACAGTGCTTTCAAGGATTCGCGGTTTAATCCTATAACACGAGAGGAACTTCCACGCTTACATGTAAGCGTTTCTATACTGCGGCATTTTGAAGACGGCGTGGACTACTTAGATTGGGAGATAGGAGTCCATGGGATTCGCATAGAGTTCCATAATGAAAAAGGCAACAAGAGAACTGCTACTTATTTACCTGATGTTGCGACTGAACAAGGTTTGTAAATATATTCATGTGCTGTGGATTATTATGGAACTATTCCATTAATCATGTTTCTTAAATGTATGCTTTTGTCTCCACTAAATTGACACTTTTTTTTTATTAGGTTGGGACCAGATACAAACTATAGACTCGCTATTACATAAGGGTGGTTACAAGGGTTTAGTTACACCAGATATTAGACGCAGTGTAAAACTAACGCGATACCAGAGCGAGAAGATTACTGTAAGCTATCAAGACTACATGACACATTGGCATAACCGGCGATGCTAGCAGCTGGCTTGGGGTCCTATCCAAGGGCCCCTACCTTGCCAAACGCCCGGCACATTTTGTTACAAAAATATTTCAGATACAGTTAACGCATCTTACTCACAATACAGTACCACTCAATATAATTCTTTCATGGCCAATCAACAGCATACGTTAGTTATGGTTCAGCCGAATCACCCCACATTTATACACACACTTCCGCTGCCACCAATTCCTCCAGTTGTGGTACCTATGCAAAACTATCCGCCATTCTGATGAAATTATGCATACTGCATCCTTCAGTACGCTTTATCGTTATTCCTTATAAACTTTTGTAATGCAAAGAAATGAATTAAATGCTTAAACGAATATAACTGAAGGCGGCTATTGTGTATTATCGTCTGTTGAATTGATTATACATTTTGATTGTTTATTACAGCATTTATTGTCTCTTTTTCTTCTATTATTAGTTATTCTTATGCGATTTATTTGTCTGTGAAAAGAAATACGAAAATATAATCTTCAGTATGGTGGCAATGTTCTTCCAAAATATTTGTTGTAAGCATAAATAATATTGTCGGCATAGAAACATTTGTATATGGTAGATTCTTGTTCTCAAGATTGTACAATTTTATGATTGTTAAATTTGAACTGAAAACAAAAATCTATTTGCGAGCAACAATGTAAGTTCAGTTTGCTGTCGAATATATGACTAGCCATTGATCATTATAATGTAAATACTATATAATTGTAGCTTTGCCATTATGCCATCATGCTAGAACATTAGATACTCATATTAGTATTTGTGACGAGTAACAAAAAATTTCCGAATACATAATACTATTTATAATTAATTGTGACTATATTAGTCCATTCATTCTATAATGCACAAATTTATCATAGTCGCCTATCTACATTACAGATTTAAATTATCAGCAAATACTTGTGAGCACAATGAAAAACTTTGATTTTTTTTAATAATTAAGGAAAAATATTTAATTGGAATATTCTGTAAAGCAGATGCGCTATTATGTAGAACGCATAAAAGTTATTTTCTTTCTAAGATCTAATGTAATCGTTAATTATTCATATTTGCGTAATATTTGACGCAATAACACTACTATAACATCTGAACAAAATTTCTTTGCATCAATGGTATAAATTTTTCGGGAGCATGGAGTCTTGCACAAAGCATAATGCATGAAAAAAATGAACCAATCAAAATCCTTCATTTTCTTCCTTTTCAACAATGAAATAAAAGATTTTCATTGATTGATTTTTTTATGCATTACCAAAATCTGTGCTCCTATCTTTATGTGCTTTCTACAATAAGTCATTAGTTCTACAATAAGTCAGCTAAACTTTAAGTCTTGAACCATAAGAAATTAATCACAATCGAATATGAGGAGAATAATCGGTTATGATTAGTCAATTTCTTAAGGCTTAATAAACTTAAATTATAGCTTATTTTGTAGAAAGCTCATTATTGTTATTAAATGCTGTCTTATACATTTTTATTTCTTTACAGACATTGATCTTTTTTATCTGTTTTTATTAACATATGTGGACTTGTACAAGAAACATAAAAGTAACACGTAGATATATCATATAAATTTTTAATATTACATATTTATACCATTCCTACAATGAAGTTTTAAATGTTTTGATTATAGTCCAAAGTTTTATTGCAGATAAAGGATTCGTTATACTAACAATAATTTAATTTCTAAAAATTATGTCTAATTTTTTAAAATTTCTACTTGATGTAAATTTATCACAAAATCTAATTTTAAAAACTTTTATTATGATTTGCTTTAATCTATTTCGGTATAAACTTTAGAATGGGACCTCTACTGTAAATAAGCAATGGACTACATCACCACTAACAAAAAATAGGTGTAGACATAATATATAGGTGTAAGACATTAAAACAAAAATGACGATCTCATTGTGATGTTGATTGCTGTGCAAATCATGGTAATGACTCATTCATTATGACATTCAGCTAAAATCTTTTCCAACTTAAAAGTAGATAAAAGTAATATGGAAAAGAGTAAAAATACAGTTGTATGTACTATAGATACAATTGAATTACGGCTAACATGCATTTCGTGAAATGGCACAGAAAATGAAAAATATCTGGAAAACATCTGTCAATGTACGTACCTTAAATGCGCGGCATGTTAAACAGCATTGTCACATATAAATAGAAGAGAAAAAGTTCAGGCATATTTTATATTAAACTGTCTTGCTTCTTAGATTCCACGGCTATATGATAGCTGATTTCATTCACTGCCAACATAATCATTGTTGTAGGTATTATACAAATCCTACTCCTACCGAAAAAATAAACGGATCATATTGTTGTACTTTGGTTGAATTGATGCGTCTGCATCTGGTGTTATCTTTTATATATTCTTATCGCATACACATAGTTCCTGGGATCTCCTTGCTACTCGGGCCCCTGTATGACGTCCAGTAAACTGCCAGTAATATACTTAACTCTAGAGTAGTTGGCAAATCAAAACTGTGGTCACCTGTGCCCAATTTGACTTTAGAAACTAAACCATATGAAGAAAGCTTTCTTTTTTTTTTTTTCTAATTAAAATATGTAGAAAAATGTATAATATAGGTATATAAAATAAGAATACTTCATTTTCGTTTGTACAAGCTGGGGTAGAAATTCAAGAAGTTCCCAAATTTTATTATATGATATACGTTGAAATAGTTCGTTTAACATAATAGAAGAATAAGCGTAATTTGACCTCGAGCGTAATTCCCATCTATTAAATATTGAAAGCCTGCGTAAAATACTTCTAGATTTTTCCACGATGAAATATGTATCTAATCGGAGTAATTGAAAATATCGAATTTGCTATTTTACTTGAGCCTATAAGTAAATTCGTACTATATTTAACATTAATATGAAATACGTTTGACTCGATATTAAGTAAGTTAAACTTTATATCAAATAAGTGAGTCAACATTATATGGAAAAATCCTAAATCAGAAAAGTCGTATGTATTATCAACATTTAAAGCAGCGATCTTTTTAAACAGTTGGAAAGCGTTTATTATTGTAACAAATCATATGGTGCCTAGACATTGAATTAATTTTGACAAAAGGAATAGATATGTACGAGACGCATAGTGAATATCAATGAATGATTATAACTAGACATCTTATAATATTATGTCAATGATGAAATAAAAATACATTTTATATTCTACAAAATACATTTATATTCTTCTGTTGTCCTTATATATAATATTATTAAATATTGATCTAATATAGAATGGACTAAAAGTATCAAATTTTTCAATTTTAGATGTATATATATTTTACTACAATTATACAATATCTCTCATAGTATAATACAATAATATTATAAAATTCAAACAATATTATTTTTAAATTCCTGCTCTTTTTCTTCTTTTATTAAATACTGCATATCTAACATTCGAAGATAAGATTTGATTTCTGAATACGTTATAAAACCAGCCAATAACGCATGAAAAGTGAAAATCATTGCAATCTTGGGAAACATCGGTTGATAGATTGATAGGATACGTCTATATATTCCTCTTATGTCAGTTATGTGTGGCACATTATATACTCCACTGCCAGCAGCAATCTGTGATTCAAATATAAGATGTAATAAAACTAATCAAAAGAATATCAATATCGTGAAAAACAGTAAGAGAGCAAAATTTTGTCATTTTTGTCTTACTGAGAAGTTTGCAAACGGTATAAGTATCAGTGGCAAAAACACTCCGCTACAAGTTTGCATCAAAGCGGATTTGGACTCCATACATAGAGGACATGGTATCTCTAATAATAATAGCTTATTCATGATCAACTGAAAGATATATATACAATATTTTGTATTATCAAACTCCTTGCTCAGGTCGCTGGTTCAACTCATATAACATATTTGTTCAAGAGACATCCTGAAAATGTCATAATAAGAAATTCATAATAGAGCTCTAGGTGCACCAGAATAATGCAAAGGCCCACCATGTATTGAGAAACTTGATCATATTAAATAACATTATTAAATAACCATATTAAAAATTTAACTAAGCTTGTTTAGGTTATCTAGATTATTCAAGTTTATTTAGTTAGCCTGAGCTTACTTATCCTATAAAGAAAAATGGATTGAAATGAATTTAGATTTTTGAAAGTATGCATTTATGAACTTGAGATAAATCCTTTTTGATCCCAATGCATTTTTATTTATTTATAGGATTTTTAGGATTTGCATAAAGCATATTTCTGTGCCTTTTAATAAAAAAAATTTCAGTTTTTTAAAATGCATTGTGAATACTGCTCAATTTAAAACTTTGAATAGGAAATATAGTCTTTCAATCCAATTGTCTAAAAAATTTATATAATTTATATCTAAAAAAATTGTCCACTTAATTGAATATAAAAAAAGTGAAAATAAACCAAGTACGCATTTGGATGGATTGAAATGAATTAAAATCTCAATTCATTTTAATCCATTCTCGTTTACTGGGTATTATTTATTATTTACTTATGGAACAATAAATCAGATCTAAAATAGTGATCAAAATAGCCAATGAGAAAGTTATTAGCATTTGGACATTTACTCAGATAAAAGAATTGCGCTACTCCGATATATCCAGAGCTCTACAGAGAAGACATAGGGATGTCTTCTAGATGTTCCTTAGACATCATGCTGTATAGAAATTTAATCGGTTTTTCTGTCAATACCTCTGTATGGACTATTGCTGTCACTGCAGCTGGCGATACTGCAAGACCTAATACTGTAGGTAATATTCCATAATTTCGGATCTTCATCCTCGCTCTAAATCGATAATTCAAATAAAGACTAGTGATCACCGTCGTGCTGATCAGAATACCGCGTCCAACTATCAATGGCCATCTAGATTAAAGGATTTATTATTTTATCAGGTATTACCGTGAAGACAATTTTTTTTATACAATTGTACAATAATTCTTCGTGCCCGCACTAACGGGTCTAAACGATCAAACAAATACTGAAACAAATCGTCTAAAGTGTTATTGAGAGAGAAATATGGCTTTTCAATAGAGAATAATGGGGTTATGTACACATCATTCCGTGGTCTCCAACTTCTGATGATATAATATTGTTTCGCTATACGATCGCGTTTCGTGACAAAGGAAGGACTTTTCGATTCATCCTGATGTGCATTGCGGATTATAATTTGTTGTGTCTGTGATATATCACCCATATTTTTTATGAATCTTCGTGATATTCATACAAAACACGTGCTCATACGTGCGCACAAGTCACAATTTACAATCACAAAGTGGTTTTGACAGTGTTGCCAGATCTCATCATTATCCACGCGAATGCTACATGCATGCGACCAATCAAAATTGTCAAAGTGTGACGTCACAGATAAGTGGTAAATTTAAAACTGCTGTTTCCAGACAGCATCTAATGTTAATAGTATGCTCATCAAATATATTATTTTGATTTCAAGTTTCACAGAAAAAAATCTTTTAGAATAATATTTTACAAACTAATCTTGTAACTTAACTAATAAATATCCTGTATTTTCTTTTTGATGAATTCAATATGAAGCATGATGCATTGAAGTGTTGGGAACATATCATAGCTGAACACTAGCAAAATTATATTTATATAGTTTACTTCCTTACATTTATACATTTACAAGAAATAGAAAATAGATGCCTTAATGATTACACATAGGATACGACGAGAGATGAGCGATGAGCGATATCTAATAAGAATTCCGCTTTGTATCATCACGTGCAAAAAAGCATGTGCAAAAAAGCATTTTACGATTCAAAACCGATATGTAAAAAATTTATTTGTTAATATAAAAAGCAACTCGTTACATTTTGAATGATGATAACGAGTTTATTTTTGCAAGAACGAGTATAATCAGGAGCAGTGAAACATGATAAGTGACTTCGACACGGGGGGAGGTGGAGGGCGCCTAATTTTAGAAGCGCCTAAGGGCTCCGCACAATAAAAGGAACAGAGAACAAAAAATAAAAATTTCAACCTATTAGAAATTATGTATTGTGTGAGTACACAGTTTCTGATAGGTGAAAATTCTTATTCTCTATTCTTTGTTCCCTGTTCTTTTTATTGTGTGGAGCCCCTAACACCGCGTATTTAGATTGTACTGAATAAGATTGAAATACATTTTTTTTAATAAATTGCGAAATACATAAAAGTCTTGAATTATTGAACTGCACAGCATTATAAAGCAAATAGTTATGATTCGTGACCTTTTTATTCCGAAATTCCTCAAAAAAAAATTTCAATTTTAGTAACATTAAGTGTACATCAATATCTTTCGATATTTGTAATCTTCTTTTTTTTCAGCTAATCTTTTTTTTCTTTCTTTATGTAACATGTCATTTTTTTTTTTAATAATTATTCCACGAGATTCGGGAGATATACGCGTCAATGAATAGTCGAATGTTTCTTATTTTTGTTTTGTTTAATTTTTCAAATTGAAAAAATCTAATTTTTTGAAAAATATTTAACAAATATTTTACACAAGTACTGTGATAAAGATATATGCAATGTTTAGTGATGTCTCTAGGAGATAAATTCTTCTATTAAATATCGGATCATGTCGAAGCAATGTGAATCTTACACAACTGTTTTTGAATCGCAATTGCGCACATATAACGTATTCGATTTACCGACTCAACGATCTATTCTTTTTAGCTGCATTTCTTGCACAATTTAGCTCTTCTTTTGCAGCTAAACAGAATAGACCATTGTCTCGGAATCGGGCGAGTAAATCGAATATGCTAATAGTCTGATGCGCTTTAAAAATTTTGAACATCTAAACAAAAGAAGATGCGCCTTAGTTACGAGCATTTTCAGTCAGTCATAGTTTGTTGATAAGATGTGATTGATTGTAGTATACATACATGAAAATCAACTCAACAGTAATATTTCTAGATTTGTAATTATAAATATTACGTCAGAGTATAACACCTTTGATATCTTAATTAATTTTGGCAATAAGAGGCATTTCAACAATTTCAAAAAGAATTTTTACTTTAGAGTATTTAATACTACTTGAAATTTGAGTGTGGCTATGCACATACGCATATATTTGAGTATTTTTTTTATCGTATGTAATAATTACACATATATATAGATATGTATATATTTGTATGAAATACAAAGAATATACATACGCAATTGAAATAATAAATTTGAAAAAAAAATGTGTACATCATGTAAAATGTTTTTGTTTAGAATGTTGACACGTCCCCTTTTCCCTAGATACCGTCGTGTAAAAAAAAATTCTCAGAATGTCCAGTTTTGGACTGTAAGTTGTAGATTTAAAATTAAATAACTAATTAGGAACCCTACATGTAGGGCGCTAATTTAAAATTTGCGGTAGAGGGGAGGGGGGGAACTCCAAATATCTTAATTCCTGCATCAAAGAAAAACCTGAGAGAGGCCATGCCGGCCTTTTTCCTATTACCGTCGAAATCGTCTGTACACTACCGCCAGTACATCCATTTGAGAATTATGTGACTACATATATTTTCTGATACTATCGATAAAATCGTATCGTCGAAAGTAGACGTGGTTTGTCTCTGTAATACAGGACAGAAGCATGCCAATTATCCAATATCTATAGGAGGGATAGTTTAATAGGTTTAATAGGTTCTCGAAAAAATTTTAATTTCGCATCTGCTACATATGTAAATAAAAGTTGTTGAATTTTAATAAATGAAACTGAAAATTCAAACAAGTTAATTTAGTTTTTGTTTTATATATAATAATAGTAGAATTTTGTTATGTATAATATATTTATCTTATAATATCTCATAAAATTATAAAGTTATGTATCTTTATGCAAATTTTCAGCCAGTATTTATCAAATATAATTACTAGTATAAATCTCTATAATGTATATGAAATATAATTACTAGTATAAGTCTCTATAATACGTCTATACATGTTTATACATCTCTTTTTCTTTCATAAAATTACTTTTAGTATAACAGAAATAATAATAGTAATGTAAAAACATTAAAAATAATTAAAGTATTAATTTTCGCATTGTTCATTTCAGTTTCAGAAAAAAAAAAGTTTGGAAAAATGTAAAAAAAATTACTCAAACACAATTATGCATAATTTTATATATAATTATGCATAAGTAAATTTTTTTACATTTCTTTTCAAACTTGATTTTTTAAAAAACAAATAGTATAAAAATTATCCTTTTAATTATTTTTAATTACTTCTATCACACTAAAAAATAATTTTACAATAAAGAGAGAGGGACACGCATGGGCATATTTCATATATAATTATACATGTTTATGGATATTTATGTATATTTATACATATTCATGTACGAAAAACTTTTTACTGAGTGGATTTAACGTGACATTATAAATTTAACAATGCACAATAAATTCCATATAATAAAGAGGTATCCAAGATTAAGTTTATCCTAATCTGTTTTTACTTATTCATCTTAAGGCAACGGATATATGGAATACTATACATATAGTATATCCATATACATTTAATAAATTGATTTATATGCATAAATATATAGTAATTAATAAAATTTCCACACATCCATTACCCCAATAAAAACATTAATTTATCGCTTACCAATCCGATGCGCAACAGCGGAGTTATATCAGCAACGTCGCTAAGATGATTCTGTAACAAAAAGAATAGGAAATCCAAATTAAAACAGAACAAAAATCAACCAATATTTCAAAAAATATTTGTTAAATGCAAAGTTCTCTTAAAAATAAAATCATATAATATTCATAATATATACTCATAATATATATGATTATATGTGTATATATATATATATATATATATATATATATATATATATATGCATTGAATTTTTTATAATTCAGTTATATCGATAAAAATAATTATACAATTTAAAAATAATTTTCTTAATAATTTAAATATTATTTTCTTAAAAATACAGGTTCATAAAGTTTCAAAATAATTTTAAAATAATCCTTTTATTTTCTAATTATCAATTTTAAATTATTAAAATTAAACTATTGAAGAATAAATTTAAAAGAAGAAAGATACAGACATGTGAAATACACATAAGTAAAAAATAATATATACCGCAAGGTTGCTCCGCCGGTGCCTGATGTCTCTCCCAGATTTCCTCCTCCTCTTAGAATAGAGTTGACATCCTCTCGCACAGGACACTCGCGTAAAACACTCGTGAATAATACACTATAATCGCGCGCGGACTATAACTTGAGTCCGATAACTTAAACGGCACTCCCGATGCAAACGCGCGATGCGACGAACCGGCTGCGGTTCGTTCATTTTCAAATAAATCGGCGACGAAGGTATGTTAGCTTCCCCATCCTTGGATTTTTAAACGAAAAAAACGATTTTACTCAAGTATCTACAAATTTATCTAGAAATATCATTCAGATAGATCCGAAAATTTTTAGATACTTGAAAAAACCATTCTTTTCATGTAAATATCCTCTGGGATACTGAATCCTCCCACGTCAAGTCTCCTGTGAGGAAGATAATCTAAAAAATGTAATATATGTAGCTATTATCTATATTACTACGCAATTATTATGCAATCGGTTAACTTTTAGAATGTCTGTAAAATATACATATAATAGTTTTGGATGGCTGTAAGATATGATTAGAGTCAATAAAATGAACTAGAGATTAATAAAAAAGAGAAATGTTTCTTTTATTATCGATGAATAGTTTCAAAGTTACATTTAATTTTTAAACGGATCGTATAACGAAAAGTGCAAACAAAAACAAAAAATTAATTAAATTACTATATAAATTGTGAAAGCAGGAATTGCGTTATTTGCATGAGAGTATTCATACTAACATTGCTTTTTTATAACTCGTGTAATACCGTTCGTACAAACAAGTAGCCGTATCACGTGCCATTCTTCTTCACATTTCTTTTTGAAACATATATATAATAATTGCAAAAAATGTTAGATATAATACGAAATGTGTTTTATGAATATTCACATAATACGATTACTAGTATTATGATTAATTATTCATAAAGTATAACATTTCGTAGTATATTTGATATTCTTCGCGATAAGATTTCAAAAAATGTGAAAAAGAGCCGCACGCGACACGACTACCTGCTTGTATGAATCTCGGTAAGAGAATAACTGCGCGGTAACTACGCGTAACGTAAACATGACGCGTCGCTCTGTGCAACTCCGTGCCACCCCGTGCCACTCCGTGCCATCCCCACCCCAAGGTCGCGCGCCAACTATCTAATTGCCGAAATATTAATGCATATTACGAAGTAAAATAATATATTCCTTACATTTTTAATGTTCTCCGATTAATAAAACAATTTCTTACACATATCTAGTTTTAGCGGCGCAAGTCGTTTAATATCGTCGTGATTATATCGTGATAATGTAATTATATCGTGATAATTTTATCAAAGAACATATTTGACGTTCATTTTATAATTTTAAATATTTCGTATCAATTAACAATGTGACAAAAAGCAAGAAGTAAAAAGAGGTTTTTACAAGCGTGGTTTTTCTTACATAATTACTCACGTGAAATGATTTTGAAATCCCAATATTATATCTTAATTTTTATTGCTCTTTTTTGTGATTTTCAATTAAATAAAGATTAACAATATGTCATATCCTTTAAATGCAAAAATTTATTTTAAATTATGAAACAATTTCGAATAATTTCGTTCGCTCCCCCTGCCCCTCCTGTTCGCCGCGTGATCCCTCCTCTTCGCCATTCGGATATAAAAAATATTCATGATTTATTCAATTATTCGAATTTTACATGATTTTGACAAACGGGTATCGCCATACATTTCGCGTTTTGCTTTGCATCTCTGGGACAATCCTATATTACTTGCAGGATGGGGGAGCGTGGCGCGATGATTGGATGACTACGTCATCACTTCGGCTCGCCGATCTCGGACGGATATATTTTACGAGTCGCTCCGGGTGTCGCATTATTCATAAAAATTGGATACCTTCGAATTGCGTAAGGTTGCCAAAACTAAGGAATATATTACGTGTAGTAAAAAGAAATCCATTATTTTTGCATGAAAATGAATGGAAAAATAATGGATTTCTTTTTATTACACCTAATATTAAGGGTTAATAATAAGTTTTATTTCACGATTTTTATTTCTTAGATTCATTACGTACATACACAGCTCATGAGTATTTTAGATATTTCGTGAGTTCTCACATGTACGATATAAAAATGATATTCTTATTGTTAGATATTTTAAATTGTGGCTTTTTATCACTTTGAATTGTATAATTCTGTCATTTTCATGTTGTTCCGCATTCTTATGATACGGGAAAAGTAAATAGATAAATTATATTTAAATTATATATCTCTAAATGTATATGTATGCTATTTATACGTATCATTCTATTTAGTCGAAATTGTTTCATAATTTAAAATAAATTTTTGCATTTATTTTCATTTAAAGGATATGACATATTGTTAATCTTTATTTAATTGAAAATCACAAAAAAGAGCAATAAAAATTAAGATATAATATTGGGATGTCAAAAGTACTTCGTGTAAGAAAAACCACGCTTGTAAAAACCTCGTTTTACTTCTTGCTTTTTGTCAGCATATTGTTAATTGATACGAAATATTTAAAATTATAAAATATGTTTCTTGGTGTATTACGATATAATTATGATACCACAGTAAACTCGCGCCGCTAAAATTAGACTATAATACATATACGAAATTATTTCATTAATTGGAGAACATTAAAAATGTAAAGAACATATTATTTTTGTAATACGCGTTAATATTTCGGCGATTAGATGGTTGACTCACGACCTTGGGGCGGGGATAGCACGGAGCGGCGCGTCATGTTTACGTTTAAGCGTAGTTACCGCGCAGTCATTCTCTTACTGAGATTCGTAGAAGTAAGTAGTCATATTGCGCGGCTCTTTTTCACATTACTTTTTGAAATCTTATCGCGAAGAATGCCAAATATAATACGAAACGTTGTATTTTATGAATAATTAATTATACTAGTAATCGTATTATATGAATATTCATAAAATGCAACATTTCGTATTATATCTATCATTTTCTGCTATTATTATACGTTTCAAGAAGAAGCGACACGCTACACGATTACTCTGTACGTATCACACGAGTTAAAAAAGCAATGTTAGTATGAAATATCTCATGCAAATAACACAATTCTTGCTTTCACAATTAATATAGCTTAATAATCTAATTAATTTTTTGTTTTTGTGCACATTTCGTTATACGATCCATTTAAAAATTAAACATATTTTTAGGTACTTGAGTAAAATCGTTCTCTTCGTTTAAAAATCCAACGATGGAGAAGCTACCTTCGTCGCCGATTTACTTGAAAATCAACGAACCGCAGCCGGTTCGTCGCGTTTGCATTAGGAGTGCCGTTTAAATTATCGGACTCAAGTTATAGTCCGCGCGCAATTATAGTGTATTATTCGCGAGTGTTTTACGTGAGTGTCCTGTGCGAGAGGATGTCAACCCTATTCCTGAGAGGAGGAGGAGATCTGAGTGAGGTATCAGGCACCAGCAGAGCAATCTTGCGGTAAATATTACTTTTTTCTTGTGTAAAATTAATCTTTTTTCGCTTGTTTTTAAATCATTTTATTTGACAATGATTTAAAAATGATTATTTTTAAATCATTGTTAAATTTGAATAATTATATATTCTATGAAATAATTATATACTTTTTTAAAGTTCTTAGCAAAAATAAATTTGTATAAAATTTTAAAGTAATTTTTAAGTAACTCTCCTTTTATTTAAATTAGATAATACAATAAAGAATAATATCTAAAAAGTTATTGCAATTTCATTAGCAAAATAATTCAACAATAAAATAATTCCAGTAAAAAATTTTTTATACATGAATATGTATAAATATATATGAATATGTATGAATATATACAAGTACATAACACGCATAAATATTCATAAACATGTATAATTATATATGAAATATGTCCATACATATTTATACATCTTTCTTTCTTTTGTAAAATTACTGTTTAGTATAATAGAAATAATAATAGTAATGTGAAAACATAAAAAATAATTAAAGGGATAATTTTCGCATTGCTTAGAAAAAAAAACAAGTTTGGAAAAATGTAAAAAAAATTGCTCATACATAATTATGCATAATTTTATATATAATTATATAATTAAATATAATTATATAAGTAATTTTTGTACATTTCTTCAAACTTGATTTTTCCTAAAACAAACAGTGCGAAAATTACTTTTTTAATTATTTTTAATGTTTTCACATTACTATTATTATTTTTATTACACTAAAAAGTAATTTTATAAAAAAAAAGGATACATGAACATGTATGGACATATTTCATTTATAATTATATATGTTTATAAATATTTATGCATGTTTACATATATTACATATTCATGCATGAAAAATTTTTTACTGAGATTAGACATAAAAATAAAAAAATAAAGATAAATTAAAGATACACTTATCTGCAAAAACTACTAAATTTATTAGTAACTCGTTTGTTTTATGAGCGAGTATACTTACAAAGAAAAGAGAATCATCGATAAAATTGGCGGTGGTGGAAGGCCTCTACAGTTCGTTTTTGCTAAATTATACCTTAAATGGACAATATATGTTTAAAAGAAATTGAATTTATTAAAAGTCTCTATAATTGCTAGTAATTATAAAGACTTTGACACATACTGGTAATTATAGTTAGCATGCTTCTATCCTGAGAATTTAATATAGAGACGAACCACGTCTGCTTTCGATGATACGATTTTATTTGTAGTGATCGGTAGTGTCAGAAAATGTATGTAGTACCCAAAATGAAAATGGATGTACGGACGATTTCGATTGTAACAGAAAAAAGGCCGATATGGCCTCTCTCAGGTTTCTCTTTGTAATAATAAACTATATACAATGTTTGAAAGTTGTGTTTCAAACATTTTATTTTTATTAAACACATTTTTATACTTTATTTATTTTATTTATTATTATTTTCTTATTACTAAAATTTAAAAAGCTTATAATGACAAAATTAATTACAATTTTTTTTGTATAAGTATACGTATCGTACGTATCAAATTTCCAGAGTGTGTATCAATCTCAATCCTGAAAGCGAGCGGAATTTCGCTCATTGTTCAACCAGAGGAGTTTTCTCTGATTAAAATGAGGCAGAGATCATGATGGAAGGGATTGACATGGTATGTCCAGTTTGGGCAAATCACGCCTCTGCGAGTCGAAGTATCGAAGAAATAAATGTTGCTACAACGAGAGAGAAACATAACGGCCCAAAACCTGTAACCGCAAAATGCTGCCGCACACTACTGCTCTCTAACAAAGTGGATGTAAACTACATAGCAACATCCACTTTTCTTTCGGTACATCGTCCATTTTTCAAGGAGATATTAATAAATCGATATTTGGTTCATATAATCATGCGATTATGGGTGTGATCGAGTTGCCACTACGAATGCTTCGAAGCATTTGATTAACTAATCAAAAGAAAAAATTTTACTAATTGACTAATCAAAAAATGCTTCGAAGCATTCATAGCGGCAACTCGACTGCACCCTATATGAACCAAATATTGATTTATCATCTCCAGTCTTAAAGAATGGATGTATCGAAAGAAAAATGGATGTTGCTATGTGGTTTACATCTACTTTGTCAGAGGGTACTGACTGTTCTTAAAAGAAAATAAGTGCTTTCAAACTTTTTTGAACGGTAGTATATGAATATAAATTGAAAATCTAATTTTAATTTATAATGACTTATAAATTACATAGTACTTATACATCACAATTTAAAAACTAAATTAATGCAGCTAATTAATGAAAAATAATAACAGAATAATTAATATGCTTAATCAAAATATAATTGTATTAAATATGTATTGTGTGTGTGTGCGCGCGCGCGTGTGTGTGTGTGTGTGTGTGTGTGTGTGTGTGTGTGTGTGTGTGTGTGTGTGTGTGTGTGT
>NW_012130074.1:3947659-3958893 GCF_000143395.1 Atta cephalotes
AAATCAAAACGATATGTCAAAAAGCTCAATGTAATTAAATAATATGAAAGAGGGCTACAAGCTTAATATAAAAACGTTTTTAATAATAAATAGTTAAATCATAAACAAAAACAATGATCTATAACAAATGTTTCGACCCGATCAGGTCATTTTCAATGTTAACAAATTCGGTTATGAACTTACTTACAATATAAAATATATCTAAATAAAAAGACATATAAATTAAAAGATTTGTAGTATTTTAAAAAATTAATAATATTTAATAAAATAATTTTTCTTATAATTATTAATATATAAATTTATAATAATGTATAGATATCTTTTTCATTTTTTTTTCCATACTTTCTTTTTCTCAGAGAATAAAATATAAAATTAAAATTTTATAATTATAATTAAATGAGGTATTAATGCTTTTATTTATAATGTAAAGAAAAAAAATTAATATAATGTTTATAATTTTTTGTAATGATAAATTACAAATACATTGTGAAGCTTTTATTATATATAAAATATTTATTTGATGTTTTCTGTCAAGGAAACACGATAACATATTGAAGTTTTAGTCTAATGAATGGAGCTCCTTTTTCTTTGCCTATTAGAAAAGTAAATAACATAAATCTTTTATAAACCATGTTTTATATAACGTTAATCTAATATTATTAGTAATTTTAATGCGATTTTGTGATGTGATGTTAATATGAAATACAAATGCCTCAAACATTTATAAAAAGAAGGAGATACTTTATAAAAACGGTAAATGCTTGTAATTAGTTAATTAGTAACGAGATTAGTAGTAATCGATTAATATTACTGAGAATGAACTTACAGGTATTATATTTCAGTTTAACTCTTTGTGTTTTTAAGTCTGGAAAAATTAATTCGGCGCGCACTGCAAATATGATATATATGTATGCATGTACATATATAAATTCACGTTGAATTATTTAAGCATTAAAGATTCAGTTTCGACCGTTATGCTGTTTTGCCTTTATTTCCTATTTCCTATTCACACGAATAAAACGACTACGGTTGCCACAACCAAAAGTAGCTTCAATACATTTTTTTATTATAAGAAGTATGATTGTGACTCTTTATAGCTATAACCGTAAGATAATCATAATCTTAATGGTTATGACTATACCCATTCAATTTGACATCGCAAGCGTCAAACTGTCAAATTGATGTCGATTCGATGTCGATTATCATTTCTGACTGGGATAAAGATATAGCCACGGTTATCACACAATCAAATGCCGAAGGTACTGTAATTTTCAGGTCTTATAACTCAAAAAGTACTTAATGGAAAAATATTTAATTATAGTGTTTTAAAATGTTCTTGAATTATTAAAAATATGCAATAAAAAAATAGAGATTTTTATTTTAAAAAATCAACGTAACCTTGATTTGACTTTAGCGAGTTTGACTATTCAAGGTCAAACTAATAAGTAAATAGATCTTTTTAAATCATACAACTTTTGTTAGAACATTTTTTTTTATTGGACCTTATCCTGCGAAGATAAAAGGATGGAATGAGTGATTTGAAACACCCGGGTGAGTGATTTATAACACACATATTCTCTCTGAATTTATATTGTATGTTATACATTTAGTGAAATTTATTACAAGAAATTACATTATGTACATTATTGACAATTTAAAAATTATAAATATACATATGATTTCATTATCATAACGGAAAATTTACAATCTTAGAAAGGTCTTATATTTAAAACTTTCATAACATAAAAAAATTATTAAAATAAAAAAACGCATTTTATAGAAAATGAATAATACATTCATTTTTACTAGCATTTCAAGATCATCTTTTTCACAGAAAAATGTTAAATGTTGCAGAAAAGTTATTTTTTACATATTATATGTCAATTATTTTGAAAACCTGACGTGGTGGAGAAACTTAGTTTGCAGTGCGTTTTCAGCATTCAAGAATCCAAGCGCGCGCAAAAATCTATAAGAAATATCTTATTGGAAGTAATTTTTTGCTATGTCTTTACGTTATTTTATCTATAAACTTGTAATATAGAATAGTAGTGTTTAATTATAGAATAGTAGTGTTTTTTACATTCATACATGTATCACTCAGCTAATTATTGCTCATTATACTATATTCACTGGACATATACATACATATGTTTAGAGAAAACAAAACAAGGATAGGTCAGAATCAAGTTCGTCTCTTTCTATCACATTGAATCAAGTCTATTTATAGAAATCTGTGTTGTTGAATGTTATTTGAATTTAGAAACTAATTAATTGATAAAAATATTGGATTAGACAACACATTACTATGTTTTTTCATCCAGTTAATAATTATGCTAAATAAATTATCTTTATTTAGCATAATTATACAGTTATTTAATGGCTAGTATAATATGGAAGCTCTTGGAAGATAACAAAAAATAAAATAAGATCAGTTGTTTAATCAGAGAGAATTTTAACTTTACATATAAAACATATTTAGCGCTTTTAATAAAAAAATAAGAAAATTTTTGGTTCATTTGTGAATAAAGAGGAAATTTTGATATATAATAACATATTGATACATAGTAACATATATAATAACATATTGATTTGTTGATATAAATAAATATAATGTATATTGTATAATTTTATTTAAATATTAAAATATTTATTATATTTACAAGTGAATCAAAAACAAATGTTGTGAGCGTATTTCGCACATTACTATGTTCTAATTATTATAAATTAAACTTAAAATTTGTGTGAGTATTATTGATATTTTTATTTTTCATATGTGAAGAAAAGTTAAAATAATGTTATTTAAACTAACTGAATATCTATAACGATTTTTGTCATCGTTTTATCTTTTCTCATTTTTAATTCTAAATTATAGTGCACTTAAACTTAAATTTTCTCGCTGATTTATTTGATTGGTTACAATTAGCTATTTTTTTAGTAATTATGTTTACAATTGTTTATGTAAATTATACTAATAATATATATTATTAACAAATGTATATTTGTTACTTATCTTTCAATTAGATCTTTTTCATAATTACATTAATTACTATTCTATATTCAAAAAGAGTTAGAAAATTTGCTACGTTCAAGTCGAAAGGTAAACCGTTGAAATCCTGTACACCAATGCCTAATAGTAATGCCTAATAGTAATGCCTAATTCCTGGGCATTACTGCCAAATTTTTTACGTAATGCTCAGTAATGCTCAGTAATGTCATATAATATCCCAGTAATGCCCCAAATATGTACACCATAATGCCCTTAGCCTTTTATCCCTTAGTTTAAATTTAATTAAATTATTTTAAACAATCGCGTATTACAAATAAAATAAAAAATTAATTATTTTAATTATTTTTAGTTTAATGCATGTGCAAAGATAATATACAATGTAGAAGTGAGTAGATATTTTTATATCTATTCTTTAAAATGTTTTTTTTATCAACTCAGCTGATCTTGTTACTAAATAATTAAATAATATAGCTTTGCTGAGACGAAATAAAAATATTATATTGAAACTACAATTTGTTAAATCGTCACTTTTCGTTATATAACTATTCGTCACATCAACATTACTCGATATCGATGTTATCAATCTATCGAGAAAAATTTTTTGTAATAAATGCAAGAAAACAAATTCTATTACAAGTTTTCTATAGACCAATCATCCATAATAAAATAATTCAATAAATGTATATTCAAATTGACTCAATTAACTGATTGTTTAATTCTTCCGTCCAATTCTTCTTGAATCTCTTGCAATGACTTGCCTTTAGTCTCGGGCATGCAGAAATAGGTATACGGTACAGCAGTTACCAGTAACAAAGCATACACGTAAAATAAATATTTTTCTGTGATTAAATTGATTAAAGGCTGATAGGTCGATGTGCAGATAAATGAGGATATCGCACAGATGATGCTGACGAAACAGCCAGCTACGCACTTAATATGTGGTGGAAAGATCTCACTCAGTACCGTGTTAGGTATCGAGACGAGGCCTATGTACATAGCTATTTGGAAGAACAACATTGAGCAAATCGGTAGAGCCTGAAGACTAACGGAGTTATAACCTGCATCGAGAAGTTGATATTGTATACCTAGACAGATTAGTGAGATCGTGACAGCTAAAGTGGAGACGATCGTTAAGATTCGCCTGCCGAATTTATCAACTAAGACCATAGAAAGCATAGAGCCGGCGATCCCGGCAGCAGTAACGATAATTACGATTATTGATGGTTTTATGACTGTCACTTTGGTGTGTCTCAGAATGGTCTCCATGTAGAATAACACGTTAGTTTGGCCGCATAAGTGAAGATACATGAAGAGTAGCGATACGAGTATTTGTGCTTTCCAAATATATGGAATTTTGTATTCCTTTATAACTTCTGCAAATGGTAAGTTCCTATTCTTTTCGAGAAAGAGCTTCAGTGTTTGCAATTCCGATTCCACATCACAATCACGGTGATACCAGAGTATCGAGGTTCGCGCTTTAGACTCCTGTTTAATCTTGACAAAATGATGTGGCGATTCCGGCAAGCAAATGAAAATTATTATTAATATGACGCAAAGAACAAAGCATACGGCGGCGCTCACGTCCATTCTTAAATATGCACCCATGATACTCATCATTAAATTGCCTATTGATAATCCGTTTACAGCTGCAAAAAAGACATTAATTCTTATTAATTATATAAATGCTTATATTTTAATTTAAACAATATAAGAAATAATGACAGTCGATACTGGATTTTCGTATATAATGTAATAATTTTAAGTGTCGCTGCGCGTACCTTAGCGCCGAGACACTATGTCCAGATTGATAAGATTGATAAAAAAGGCATATACAATACGTTACATACAAGAACAAAGACATATATAAATTAAATTAAAAGAAAATGCAATGTTTCGACTCACATTTCGAGTCTTCTTCAATGCGATATACATCGAAAACGGATAATAATTGTCCATTAAAACAGAACAGATTTCTTCTGAGTTGCAAACAAAAAGATTGTCAAATGATTGTGACAATCTTTTTTTAATAATGTTGATCACTTTGAATCCAACATTTGATTTATTGTTTATGATAATCTATTCAATTTTTTCTTTTAAATCTTTATTCATTTTATACTTATGCATAAATTTTTAACTCACATAATAACTTTTTATTTGCAATTGCCTCATAGAAGAAATCTAATAGATAATTTTTATGTTTTCAATTTATAATGATTTACTGAAGGAAACACGAAATGTTTACATCTTTTAATTTATATGCATTTACGTTTAACGTATTATATCTTTTCTATCAATCTTGTTAATAAAGTTGTGTACTGCTCGAAGATCCAGTGCCGGTCTTTCTAATTATTCATTTTAACTATTATATAATATTATTTATTATTAATGCGATTCTATGTTCTTTATAATTTTTTACTTTCTCTTTGTGTTATATTTCTTGTGTTATATTTTATCAATTTTATAAATCAAAAGTATTGATTATAAATGCAAATTAAAAATTGTATATATTTATTAATTATTATATACTATCACAAAATTAATTGTTCAGATAGTGCGCTATTTTATTTTCAATGATTTCTTTAAAAGTAAAATTATAATTATTAAAAAAAAAATAACTCTAACTGTAACTTCGTTGCAAGTAATGAAATTTACTTTCCGATTTACTCAGTATTTAATTGCATAAAATATACGATTAAAATCATAATATGATTTACTGAAATGTTTGCGATTCTCGCGAAGTTTTTTTTGTCAAAGATTGTCTTTAGATTTGGTTCGAGATTCGATTTAAGACTTAAAACTCGATTTGAAGTTCGAGATTTAGCTCAATAATCTGAATGCACTTTTTTATGATGTAATCATCCGAAAATTAAATAAATAGAAATTGACCGGTTATATCATTTCAAAATATCTCGATATCAAGTATTTTCACTTTTAAAATGCATTTATCCATGAAAATTTACACACACAAACACGTAGCGTACCTAATGCGATTAGAGCTCCGCGAATGGAAGGATCCGCAATTTCGCCTAAATAAAGTGAGAAGCAGCTGTACGTCTGTCCTAGACTGATGCCAGCTAGTAACCTGGCTACATACAACCATTCCACTCGATTAGCCACAATTATAAAGAGCCAACAGAGAGTTATTGGCAAACTCGTTAAGAAGACCGTTGTTTTAGCACCGAGATAATTAACGGCAATAGAACCAGAAATGGCGCCAATTAGCCTGCCTAGGTTCAATAGAGAAACTACCCAGGAAGCCTCATCTATTGTTATGGGGATGTGAGATCCGGGTGAAGTCAGATATGCAATATATGGTGAACTCCACAACGATATCAGTCCCACTTGTAATTGCAGAAAATTGACTGAAAAAAACAAAATTATTAGTTGTTACTTATATTTACATGTGATCTAAAATAAAGACTCTTAATATTATATTATATATAGACCACTATTATAGATCACTTATATTTATATTTTTAATATGGATTATTTTCTTTGTACATTATACATAAAGTCAAGTAAATATTTTTTCTCTTTCTTTAACATCAATATATTTTAAAAATTAGATTAAGATATTTTGATCAATATATTTTATCGATTTGTGCAGTATACATACCTCCGATACCAGCAATCCATTGAGGCCATTGTACTTTTTTAATTTTCTTTTTATTTGACTCATAATCCATCGTACTCTTTCTATAGATTGTTTGTTGTTACTGAGCCTTCGGAAGTATCCACACTCCTCTTTATAAGAAAAGCGAATCTTAAAAAAAATTCTGTTTTACGTCCTTGAGAAAAATAATGATGATGAAAATAACAATGAATAATATCAATATTTTGTAAAGACGTGTTAATGTGTATGATTTTAGAACTATAGAATTAGTGATTTTTTATCATTTTTATCGTTCATTATTCAAATTACACACAGTGAGCGCAAAAAGTACAAAGAAACTTTTTATTAATATTAAAAATAATATTTTAAAAAGTCTTATCTATAGAAAATAAACATTAATTAGCAATTTTATATTGGACTTACTCGGATTTTTTAAGTAAGACCTCCGCTTTTTCATTTTCTTATAGTCTTTGTTGAAACCTTTTCAAAACACTATAATTTATCCATTTCAGATCAGCCATTTAAAAGTTATTGAATATTTTATAATCAGATTTCAGAGACTACAGATGAATCGTACACAAAAACTGTTCATTTTTTTGCGCTAAAACTTATATGTTTTCTTTAGCAGATTATAAGCTATAATATGTGAAAACCATTTGATTTTACGCAATTTCATGTAAGATTAGTGCGGAATTCTTTACATGTCGTATACAGTCAAAGCAAAAAGTATTCGTACAGGAAATTTGTTATAAAAAAATCTTATTTGTAGAAAATAAATATTAATTAACAATTTTATACAATAAATACATTCTGTTCTAACATAAACAAACGAGCTTTGCATGTATGCCTGATTTTAGAAACTAAACTTCTCGTCTGTACGAATACTTTTTGAGCATTCAAACAATACAATTTTTAATTTTCACTTTTTTCAGATGATATATTTTGTATAATTAATATGTATTTTTTTCATATATATAATTTTAAGAAACATACAGTCTATTTTATTCTTTATGAATAAATTGTTAATTATTCAATAAGAAATGGTCGCCAATTAAACGTCAATCAAGGTCAAATTGATGTTGAAATCATCCTATTTATATCGATTCGACATCAATTCAATGTCTCATTTCTCGCTGGATAATATTTAAAAATAAAGTTTTTTTAAAAAATATTTTTTCTGTGCAAATACTTTTTGCACTCACTGTATATATATCATTAAAAAAAAACCGCCGATATTAATTTCCTCTTATTTTTTAGAAACTAAACACTGCATTTTATTATTAATAAAAACTATGATAGAAAAAAAAATATGATAGAAACAAATTGCAAATATATATGAATTATAAATTTATAATTCATGCATGGTAAATCAGAGTTGAATCAGTTTTCATCCTATGAGAAAATTATTGATCTCACATCTAATTATATCAATTGAACTGAAAAAAATGCATTTTTATTTTTAATATCTACAATTTTTACAACACAACATTAAATGTGGTTTCATATTCAAACTAGCATGACGTTATCTAAGCATTTGATTTATATCATTACATCAACGAACATTTCTAAAATTAGTTACAGCTAACAAATTTTTTACTGAATATAGTAATTAACTTTAATGTAATGCAAGGTGAATCACAATACTTGCACCAGTTTTTTATCCTATACAAAAATAATCGATTACATGTCTATATATTTCTTAATAACTGGATGCGTGCGTAACATATGCGTGTAAACTGGTTTGAGTATATACAAAAATACGTACGTTTAACGTTGAGTTGTGAAAATTGTTAGATATTAAAGATATTAAAAATATGTCTTTTTCTCGATGCGCGCCCAGACCAGCAATTCGCACGATGTATCCACGCATTTAATCTGTATCATTAAGTCGCTTAGATGTGAAGTCGATATATGTATATTTGTGACTTGTTTTTATATAAAATCATGTGATCTTTGTAGTGAACATATGTCGAGATTCCGTGAAAAAATGATGGAACAATTGATTATTTGCATAAATAATGTCTTTAATAAAACTCACACGCATTTGGATACTTGTTGTAATGAGGCGCTCTCGCAACTTTTTTTATCTTGTATATGTACTCTACATTGTAACATGAGCGACAATTAATGATTGAGATTGAGAGAGAGTCTCCAATGGATGATATTAATTATTCTTTCTACGTTATTTGTAGCAGATGTTATACAGAGTTTCCTTTTGCTGATCTCGACAAGACTTTGACGGTAGAATTGTGTCTTATTGTTAGTATTGCTTCACCAAATACGTAGCCTCTGTAATTTGGTAACGTTACGTAATTAGCGAAAGACTTTTATCCTACTTTTACACAATCTTCCTAAAGTTTATTCGCGATTTCCGCATCAAAGTTATATTTTCGCAACCTTCTGGGAGATTGGTTTCATAATTGTTGTCATCTTGCAACTGCTTGTTGATTATTATTAATATATTTTCTAAATACATTCAGATTCTAAATTCAACATATCCACATAAGAACGAATTCTACAAATTCAAAAGTAAAATTCTTATGATCTTCTATTGCAAATTTAAACAATAGATGTATTATTAATATTAATTCTCTGCAAAAAAAATTTATTAAATTAAAATGATGAAATCTAGGTGATACGTATTTTTGTATCTATTACAGTCTCATAAATAAGAATTCTACTTAATTTAGACGATGTGTATAAAGGCATATAAAAGATGTGACATCAATAATGGGCGCTAAATTTGCCACAAAGTTAAAAGCCCATAAATAAAAATTGTATTTAAAAATTGTATTTGAACGATATGTATATAAAAGATCTGATATCAATAATTAGCACTACATTATAATCTTTAAAAATTGTTATCTCGCTCAATCCGAATCATATATGTATGAATTTTGAACAAAACTCTGTTGCATGAAATTAAAAAATGAAATCAAAATTAGGTCATCTTTTCAACCCAAGGGTTATCACAGAGAATTAAGGCGTAACAGAACAAAATTAAAAAATTAAAATAAAAAAATTTTCATGTAAAAACACTTGGCACTGCTAGATTTAAAAATGAAACAATAAAAACTATTCAAACATAACAATAAATTTAATTTGAATGTTACATTTATTAAAAAGATGGTTGAATGGTAAATATTTTTAAAAAATTACAATAGTATTGCTGTACCACAATTAAATCTAATAATTTTCACAACAACGCACACAAAAGAATTCCAAACTTAAATACTTATGTTCTTATATTTAATTCTAATCTGCAAGCCATATTACTCGTTTACATGAAATGATTATACTTACTTCCATCGTATTTTGTTTCTAAAATTCTGTTAATCCTATATATTATAAACGTTATTTTACTGGTTCGCATGTAGTCACATTGATTATACTTACTCCCATCGTATTTTGTTTTTAAAATTTTTTTAATCCTACATATTATAGACATTATTTATGTGTTAATACATACTTGTGTTATTATTGTATTTATGTTTTTAATACTTATTATATATTATTATAATATTTTTCTAAAGTCACTGTAATCAAAGTCGAGACATGAGTGATTTACTCTCGGGATTAGTCAGCGCCATGTTTGAGATCGTGCAATGCGTTAGTGAAAACATGAGTTTATGTATTCTTAGCGCCATAATACTCTTAGCGCTTTTTTCATCCCTTTTTTAAAAGGTAAGTTTTGTACTGATATTATGTATTTTGTAGAGCATTTTATTGTTTCCTTTATGGGATTTTAATAGATACAAAAATACACATCACTTAAGTTTTATCATATATTTTAAGTCAATAAAATTTTTTGTTTAGAGCACATACCCACAGCACTTTTTTATCTTTTTTTGAATAGCTAAATGTATACTGATATCTCATGCATTTCATAGTGTTTAATGTCGTCTTATAAACAGTATATAAATTAATCAATTTAGTACATATTTTTTTCTGAAGAATACGCACTCTTAGCGCTTTTTTCTATCCCTTTTTAGAGTAAGTTTTGTACTGATGTATTTTGTAGTGTTTAATGTTTCCTTATAAAATTATTTTTTAATGCAGTGAAATTTCTTCTCGCGAAACATTCGTACCGCCTTCTTACCTCTTTCAAAAAGATAAATTTATGTATACTAATATCATGGCCTTTGTAGTTTTTAATGCCTTTTTATATAAAGAGTATATAAATTAATTACTTTAGTACATTTTTTATGAAGATTTTTAACTATAACATTAGGGTTGGAAAGTCACTCAATCGTTTTTTACAACGAGTTGGAACGATCACTTAATGTAAAATAATAACTCGTCATTTGTAACGCATTACTTTTTATTTATTCATTACTTATAATAACGTTATTCGGTATTTATTACGAATAATCTTTTCAGTGAGTATATAATAGTGATAAAGAGTTACTTTTTTTCAGAGTTACTGTATACATACATACATATATATATATATATATATATATATATATAATATATATGTATATATATATATAATATATATGTATATATATATATAATATATAGTATATATATATATATATATATATGTATATTATATATATATATATATATATATATATATATATATATATATAGTATACTACTAAAGTAAAT
>NW_012130074.1:3958913-3963843 GCF_000143395.1 Atta cephalotes
ACGTCTCCTACATAGTATATATATATAATATATAATATATATATCTAANAAGTAATTATATATATAATAACAACTACAACACACACACACACACACACACACACACACACACACACACACACACACACACACACACATATCTTACTTACACTGAGATAGTCTGATTGGATTAAATAATAGTAATTCTGGTGGAATATAGACGAATCAAAATTTTCTTGTATATATACAAGGTGTTTCATTTAATTAAATTAATTTTTCAAAAAAGTTTGAACATACAGCTATAAATTGTCAGATATTTTTTACAATTTTTTTCTTTCAAATTATTTGGTTTTATATTCCAAAATTTGTCAATTTTTTCTGCTTTTTTAATGATTTTTCCAAAGTTTTTTGTTTGCGGTTTGCATAAAACATTTTTATAAGCATCGAAAAAATATTTTGAATATTATTGAAACATTCTGAGTCAAATACTGTAAAACAGACCTTGATATTATTTTTTGTTTAGCCAAAAAAAATTAATAAAAAAGTTATTTCCGGAAAAAACTGTTTTTGCGATTATTTAAAAAAATAGAGGGAGATAGAAAAAAAAACAGACAACGTAGTCATATTCAGCGCATCAAATTCCTACAGAAACATCTTTCAAAGTTCAAAACACAAGATCCCCTAAATTTTGTGTTATTTATTGCTAAATGTATATGACATTCATACATATTATTCTATTTAATCCAAATTTCACAATTTAAAAAAGATGTTTGCGTTTGTCTTTATTTAAAGAATGTATAACATATTATCCATCTTTAATAATTATATTCAATAATTATAAATCATTAAAAAAAATCATTAAAAAAAATAAATTCGAGGAATCCCTAATTTTGGGACAGAATTTCACGTGAGCAATTATGTAAAAAATCTTACTAGCAAACCATTTTTTTATCTCTTGCCTTTTATCAGTAATTTTATTAATTGATAAAAATGAAATATATTAATTGATAAAAATGAAAAATTCGAAATTCTAAAACAAATATCAAGTAACTCCTTCGATGTTACACGATAATGGGGAATGATATCACATAACTCGCGCCATTAAAATTATAGAATGTTAATTCCTGAAAAAAATCGATATAAGAAATTATTCTGCGACGAAATACTAATTTATAAATTATACTTTTTTTCAATTAATATAAAGACAAGTTGTCTATATACTAATATACAGGACTCAGTATTGTATTTAAAACATAAAATTATTTAAAGTACATATTTTTAATAAAAAAGATAAAAGAATTATTTAGTATTTATTATTTTAAATAACTTCTATGATCTACTTCTTAAATAACATTTTAAATAAGTTTCCGGAACTTATTTTATATTTTTTATATAAATTGTATCAGTCAGAGAGTTGGTCGTATTTAAAATAATTTTATATAAAATATATATTTTATAAATAAAGATAATATTATAAAGCAGTTATTTAATATTTATTATTAAAAAAAAAAACTTTTTATGGAGGTCTTATTCTTTATTTTAAATAAGTTTTTGGAATCTAAAGTACGACGTTTTGTATTATCTTATAATATATATTTGTTGCAAATATGTTTCAAAAAGAATTATATAAAGAAGAACTGCACGGTTATCTGCCTACACGAGCGTCGGTAAGTGAATGAACTATGCGGTAAGTGGTAACTGTGCGTAAATTGCGAAAACATGATGATACGCCCGTCTTTTCGCATTAAGACAAGGCCGTGACCCCAAGGCCGTGTGCCAACCGTCTACTCTCGAAATTTAACGCATGCTTATTACAAATAACGTAAAATAATCTATTCGTATTTTTTATATTCTTCGATAAATAGGTTTTATTGCTTTATTTCTTAAATTCGTTACGCATCTCATCGTCTCACATCTATATATATCTTAGATATTTCAAATTATATTATGTAATAATTAATTTATAATAATTCATGTTACACGAAATCCGCGCAATGTACGCAATATTTTTAACAAGAGATAGACATATTATAGCTTTTTGTTACTTTTGAATCGTTTAATTCTGTAGTCATTTACGTCTTATTATCGCATTTTTAAAAATTATATTCTTTTTGTAGATAAAATATGTCAGAAATATGAAAAGGTTAAAATGATTTTGAATTAATTAAATGAATTAATTCAATGTCATTCGACATAATTATTTATATAACGAAATTTTCAACTATATTTTAATTATATTTTTATCTATATTTTCATTTCTAATCTAATTCTTACATTTATCAAATGACAAAAATTGATAATAATAAAATAATTTAAATATTAAGTTGAAGATCGATTTAAATTATTATTTAGAGTTTTAAGTTGCTATTGAATTCTTTCTGGATAGTGACAAATTAAATTTCATATGACATTTAGGTTAATTAGATATTACATATGATTGTACAATGGTTGATAATATCATTATTCCATAATCCACTTTTATCAGTTAATGATAATGTTGTTCTCTGTACAAGAAGAAACACTCATAATATTTCAACTTATATGCTTATTACTATTGATTGCTAAATTAAAATGAGTCTGTACTTTATTTTAATGTAAATATATTTTGAATGAAATTTTAAAATCTTTCACCTATACAGCACAGAAATAGTAATGTTCCAACATAATATATTTGCAATAGGTTACGCATATAGTGAAGGAATACTTGCAGTATTATTGCAGAAATAATGCAACAACATTGCTGTAATATTACAACGTTACTGCAATATTTATTATAAGATTTTGTACTATATAAAATTAAATATAAAAAATTAGAAGTAAGAGTTAAATGTAACATACAATAAATACAAATAAAATATGACTTCATAATTATTAATATCTTTATATTTACATTGCCATCTACAGCATACATAACGTAAAATTATAAATTTTCAGTAACTGCATGACTGTGCACTGGTTGTGCATATTGGAACACGGCCTATACGTCTTATATCTTATTATTGTATCCATTGTGTATTATATTTAATCCTTACTTCTGTTTTATAAATTATAGACATTGACTACGTTTACATCTTATGTCCGTGTTTCCACTAATGTAGATTAATTTTAATCTCGGTTCAACTTATTTTTCGTCTTTTTCTAATCTTTAGAAAAAGATGAAAATAAATTCAATTGAGATTAAAATTAATCTATTTTAGTAGAAATGGACATTAATCGAGTTTAATAATATTCATAATTAAAAACTAACAAGTCATTCCATTTTTCAGAAGAATATAATTATAAGATTGGTTAGTTTCATAACTACAGATGTTATGATATCCAATTAAGTGTGCTGTGTAAACGTGATCATTAATTCCTATTTTTCTATTATGTCCTTCTTACTTATTGGGTTGTACACAAATCAATATATACAAATCTTAACACTCAAAAGCTTTCTAGCAGAGCACAAATCGACACAGTGACAAGAGTCATTCTTGTCTTTGTTTCTTACTGATTTTTAGACAAGGGCAGGATGATTCTTGTGTCAATTTGTGTCTCTTGCTGGAAATATTTTAAAAATACTATTGCAACATTACTGAAGTAATATTGCAAAAAGAAATCTTCGTAATGTTGTATTGCAATATGCAACGTTGAAATGTTGCAGCAAAGTTTCTGTGCTATACGGATAATTAGGAGTAGATATAAACTTTAATCACATATATATTTTTCATCAAATTTAGATTTTTCATCAAGTAGAGCTCCAAATCAAGCTGCAACGATTGCAAATTAAATTTTTAATATTAAGTATCTTTATTAAACTTCAAATTATAAAAGTTTATTTCTTGTACTTAATATTCTTTCATGATAGAATCTCATTTTATAAATACTTAGAAGTTCAATTGATATAAATTATACTTCCTTTATTCAAATTGCTTGAAACTTACTTTGACAATTTGAGATAAGAGGAAAAAGATCTATCAAAAGTTCTTATCTTTAAGAAAAATTCTTCCATACTTCTTGTCATTTTTTAAACATAATTACTTAGGTAAGTGAAATTTATAAGATTACATAATTTAAAAATTTATAAGATTATCAATTTATAAAATTATAAAATCATAAAATCAAGCAAACTTTTAACAAACATACTGTACACGTGTCGCGATTACATCGTTGTAAACGTCTACGCAAGATGAGGTCCGTGCGATCCGTGTCGAGTTAGCTTTGAATCTTGAGTACGATTTTGTCACGATGAATTACGCATGCAATGCCGAACTTGATTTTGCTGTGAAACATTATGTCATGCGAATTGGTAACAGGATGAGGCCTCCACAGTCGTACGTGTGCTGTTGACAGATATGTCCTTTGTAACATGATGTGTACTTTACAAAGACACCCTCTCCGATAAAGGCTGAGCTTCCACGTGGCAAGATATCATCAGAATCTTGATAAAATTCCAAAAGTTACTAATAATACTGAATATAAGAAAATAAAGGGAAAGAATTAGTAGAGATTTTTATATCTGCTCTGCTCCATCAAAAGTGACATAACTTAATATTATAAATTATGTTTCTATTTAAAACGATATATTCGTTTCTTTTGACAGCAATAAAATATGAAAGTTACATATTCATAATTTTAAATAAATCCAACTTTATTTATCACATGTTAACAATGATTTCTTTTACTGATAAAGACATATTGTTTTATTGGACACATAATGAAATTATTAGATATAACTCGAAATATGAAATATAAATATAGATAAAAAAACAAATAATTTAGTGTCTTCTGAAACAACACGATTAATTTATTTATAAATCTCAATTCTTATTTTTTTCTTTATCAAGTCAAGAAATTTCTTATGGTTTGTTTAAGAATTTTTCGCTTAATTTTCGGAAGAAAAATTCCAAAGAATAAAGAATGTATATATATATATATATATATATATATATATATATATAGTGTGTGTGTG
>NW_012130074.1:3964165-3974167 GCF_000143395.1 Atta cephalotes
GTGTGTGTGTGTATGTGTGTGTGTGTGTGTGTGTATGTGTGTATGTGTGTGTGTGTGTGTGTGTGTGTGTGTGTGTGTGTGTAATCGAACATATACAAGAAACATATACGATTTATTTGAGATGTATTGGTTTTAAAATGGATAAAATGTTTTTTCTTTTTGAACATATTTTGTTCTCTTTTTATATAATATCTATTTTTATATAATATCTTTTTGTATAATAACTATTTTTTAAACAAACCTTTAAATATGGAGTTCCATCAAAAAGCTGCAAAAAAGTGTTATATTAATTAAAATCTTTATTTTTTTAGAAAAATTATAATAAACTATTTAACACGCTTGCTCCGTTTGTAATATTTATATTTATTTATCGATTTTAGACAATTTTGAGTAAATTCATATCCATAACATTCTCAAATACAATAAATCGGAAAACAATTAATAATAACATATAACGTTTTATTAATAATAATGATTTTTAAGTTAAGATTTGAGTGTAAAACACTGTAGTAATCATTTAGATAAAAAATAAAGTGACTACTTCCAGGTTAAGAATTAAAAAAATAAGAATTAAGCTAAAAAATCACATTAAAATATTTTTAAAAATATTACAATTATAAAGATGCGAGAGGAAAGTAAAAATTGTTAATAGTGCTATAAATAAAAATGCGATACGTGATAATACTCAATTATTAAAAATATCTTTATTTAATCCGTTTAATATTTGGTTTCTACATTTTTTTCAGAAAATTGTAACTAAATCCACAAAGAAAAAGAACTATTAAATCAACTATAATATACTCATATATAAGCAACAATATTATAATCTTGCTTCAAAGATTTTAATTTGAAGATTTTGATTCGAATTTGTGTTGATGCAACTATTACATTGCACTCAATTCAAGACTTGCTCAATAAAAAGTTTTACATCAATACAAATTTAATCAAATCAAATGAAACAAATTACAATATTTTTGCTTATTATATATGAATATATTATGGTCGTTTAAGAACAGTATTTTTTTCTGTATATAATATTCTTTAATATTCTCAAATGCCAATAAATCAGATAACAATCAATAATATACAATACGTTGTTGCAATAGTGATTTTAATTGGGAAATAAAAATATCTCAGATGATCGTTTACGTAAAAAAAAAGTGGAAGGTGACTAGTCTTGTTACAGTTAAAGGTTCTGCAATAAATGGAAGGGAAAAAATAAATCTTCATCGAGATATTTCATAAAACGCGATTAATCATTTCATCCTACACATATTTGACGTAAGATTAATCTACGTATCCGATTACGTGCGAACGCTTTCGTGGAAACTTACGACAAATCGGTCGGAGCATCAAAGCGTTCGGCACAGCAAAAGCTTTTCATCAACGAAATGTAAACCCGTTGACGCATTCTACGCACGTATCGAACGGACATTTATGGCGACATACAGTGCAACGCGGGGTGAGAAACACTACGACCATTCTGCGTTCTACTGCGGTGTGTTTTATCACTCGATGATTAGGTGTGGCGACGGCGACGACGGTGGCCAGGGCGGCGACGAGCAAAGTTTGTATAATGTATGATAAAGCCGATCGTGGAAGGCGTGACTCCTGCCTTGTCCTATTCATTCAACATGTTATCAGCACGTCGCCCTTTCGATGAATCGATCGTTTCGATAGATGCTACACTGAATTTTGCACTCTTTCTCTTTCACCTTTTGCGCTCTCTTTTTTATGTTTTTTTTTTCATTTTTATAATAGGCAATTTTGTGCAAAATACGCATCGAAATTGTACACGCAAGTAAATTCGTTAAAATTTATTAAAAAAGAGCAAACAGAAACGACACTGACACGAAAACAATTTATTTGCGGACATTGAAATAAATACGAAACGTTATTTGTAAACGTTAGGGAATATATTGGCTGGACTGATCAAATTTTTATCTCGCCGTTCCTTAGTCGACAGTTTTTGTTCTACAATAAGACAAATTAATCATCTATTAGTTCATCTAACAATGTTTAATTATATGTAAATATTATTATCAATATTCTATTCGATATTCAACATTCAAATTTAATATTCAATTTAACAGTGCAACATCTAATTTAATATTATTTAATCACGTAAACTGAAACGATATGATTTCGTATTGCGTTGTTTATTCGTTATTTTTCATGAGCGTGGGTTAACTTTTGGCAAGCAAAATAAACTTATTTATGTGGAAAATGAACTTATTACTAAAACAGGGATTTTGTTGATGATACAACAACGCAACGAAGTTTCGTGTCGAATGTCAGCAGCGACGGTTCCGCCACAACTTTTTACTACGCTTTTGCTCTGCATGTATCATTACGTTTTTCTAAAATATACAATTGCATTACTTGATATAAAATTATGTTGTACTACTTAATTTCATTACCCTCCATCGCCTTTTTCTCCGTTTCTCTTTTATGCGAAGCGCAATTTCGTAGTTACTCACGAAGACACATCACTTTCCTCTCGAATATGTACTTGAAAAAAAATAATATCGTAAAAGCAAGTTACAACATAAATTAAGAAAAATTGTTTTTCGAAGGAAAGCGTTGATAAAACGATTTGAATATTTTATGCTGCAAATGTGTAATTCAAGACGAAGACCACATCGGCGACATCTGATACTCTATCCCTTCTTTCAAGCCTGAAGACTTTCGACATTGTATGTGAGATCAATTAACGTTGCCATTACCGCGACAGATATATTTATTTAGACATTAGCAGCGGAGGCGTTTGAGTGGACTGATGATGTTCGCGATCGCAATCCTATATGTATAAAATACTCTTGATTATTCGCGTAATATTCCATCGCTCAATTGTTTTTTCTATTAATTTCACCCTTGCATTCGAATAATCGCTGTGTATTCTAAATTTGAAATGCTTGTAAAATATTTTGATTTGTGTATAAAAGAGTACTATGTTTCTACAGCGAGATGGTTAATACATTATTTCAAGCTTCTCATATTTCCTGTGTGAATATCTAGACAGCGGATTTAAATGATATAATAAAATGTTTTTTAATCTTTTTATTATGTTATTTATATTCTTTTTGGATGCCTTTCTTCTGGAAATTTGCCTCTTTTAATGAGAACACTCCAATTAATGAGAATAACTTCAAAGATTGATCCTGTGTTATGAAATCCCAACAATCGGAACGCATCTCTGAAAAAAATCTCAATAAAAATAAGGTACTTTGTAGCACGTGACGACGGCAGTCAAATATGAATTTAAATTCACGCCTCTTCGTGTCTCATTTAAATTGCATAGGATTACAGTAAGTTAGGCGGATGAATTTTTAAATTATAAGTCAAAGTTGAAGTAACCACCTGCCGCGAATACGACGCTGTCGCGACGAGAATGAAGAAAGTTGCTCCGGGCACTCAGGTGCACTTCAAACAGTTAAGGTTGTTGAATACTGTCAGGAAGCCGAGCAATATTTACATATCCGCGTTATATCCGCCCGTAACAAACGTAAGAGCAACCCTCGTTGGTTATGCAAAACCATTATAATTTTTAAAAGAAATGTTTTGCAAGGAAATGAATGCGAAAATAAATTCCGCTAGAATTGCACCCGACGATTGTCTGTATTTTGCTTTTGATATGCTCCAACGATCTCTAAATACATTTTAACATTTTTCATAGAATCCACCGTATTTTGTTAGAGAATAAAGTGCTTTCTAATTACTTAATATATTTTAATACAAACCTACACAGAAATTATACAAAGTGTAGCACAACTCAATTAGAACAGAACGTATATATACGCTGTGCACGGTTTGAATAAATAAAGTTAAATTAAATATAACTTTTTCCGTTTGTATTAAATAAAAAAAACAAAAATGTCGGTCACTTAATGTTCTTAAACCTCATTATAGTCGCTGAGATTAGTAAAATTAATTAATTGTTATTAAAAAAATACAAGCTTACACAGCCAACTAGTAATCCTCGAGCTGAGTACGAATGTGTAATATCGACGATTACGACATTGAAACGCAACTTGTGTTGCCGTGTATCTAGAAATTTTACAATTGAAAAACACATCCGTGTATTATGAAATTTCTCTTTCGTTATTTTTAAGAAATAATATTCCCCTAATATTCTGACATCTTATGAATTCTTGATTCACTTTTTTTCGTATATATACCTATTTTTCGTACAAATATTTTAAGGCGATATTTTTAAATGCGCAAAAAACATTTTTAACAATTGAGTTTATCATATATCAAAACTTTATCACATCTCTATTTATGGAATTAAATAATAAATTTCACTTTGCTTAATTGTAATATTTTTTAGATATTTTAATGTATAAAACTTTACTTATTTTTAAATTTAGCCTTAATACAGAAATAGTATTATTATTTTTTCTTTATGTAAACAATCACCTGGAATATTTTAACATTCCAATTAAAAATCACTATTATTATAACAATTCATTAAATATTATTGATTACTTTTCAATTTATTAGTACTTGAGAAGTTAAATTTTCTGAGAATTTTCTAAAAAAATAAGAAATAAATATTATAAAAGAAATAGCGTTAAGTAACTTATGACAGTATTCCTTTATTACGAATGGAATTACACATTTATAAAAATTTGTAAAGAATAGTTATTAAAAAAGAAAAAAATATATCCAAAAAAGAACACAATTTTAAAATTCACAATTTTTCTCGTTGCTAAACTATTTCAATGACTATTCTCAGGTTTATTTCTTATTTTTTTTTTATCTCAATTCTTATTTTTCGACATCAGAATTCGACTAATTGTAAGATGCAAAATCTTATGGAATCACGCTAATAAAAAAAATCTGATTATAAAAGTCATCTGATTAAGTTTATGTAGACATAAACATCGGTATATTATATTTGAATAAATGATAATAGCGGTGATTAGCGCGCTACGATTGATTCGTTGGACCATTAATAATGTCCTACCCGCAGAAATTGCCGGCAGCATTGTTTGCTTCTCCATTTAATGCGTTATTAATTAAGCTACCATGATATTATATGATAATAAACGCAACAGTGGTTTCAAAAGATAAGATTTAATTAACCAAATAGTTTAAAAGTAAAATGTGCATCGTAATTGCTACTTCAAGCTATATCTTTTTTTTTTGCTCTCAGATTCGTGTTCACATAAAATTCCAACAAATTACGTATTTATTTTCTCATGTCCAATGCAAAATTAATTTCACGATTTATATTATTATTTATTTGTATATTTATTTATTATTAGATAATGACATAATGATTATTTATGTGTTTAAGTGTTTATTTTTATCAAAATTGTGATTACTACTGCAAAATTGTTTGTGTACTATTACTTATGTAATTGATATTAGAATTTTTTATTACCATTCGATTACGTATATGCGATAACATTTTCTTTTCGTAACGAGCAGTTTCAACCATGAACTTTACACGAAGCGCAATTTCTCGACCTTCAACGAGCTAAAGGATATAAAATATAATATTTTCAGACATTACATATGAAGTTATGTGTTACTTTTAAGCGCAAAGAATTCTGCACGAACGTATGCTTATTTGATTGAACTTTTTTCGATGTATCATATCATTTAAAGAGCTAATCGTTACTGCTATATAATATTTTAAAATTTTATATTTTTGTATAAATATTTATTACATAATTATATTTGATGTGTCCTGTTTAATTGCGCTACATTATTCAATATCTGATTCTGTGTTTTAAGAAGATTAATAATAATTGCTAAAACAAAATAGAAATGCAATTTTTGAATTGTGTATTTTTATTAAATTGAAACTAATCGAGTTAGTAAAAAGTAACTAAGTTCCTTATTATTTATTTTTTATCAGATCACTTTTATCAGAATTGCCGGCTAAATGTGGGCAAAACATAAATGCAGAAATAATAATGCGTCTTAACAATGAATCTAATAGTCATAAAATTTGCCAAGCCTGAATTAAATGTATATTTTAAAATTAATAAATTGCTTTATCTTTAAAGTTTTGTCTATAATAGTTATACAAGTGTCATAAAAGAACGTCGTATAAAGTAATGTTTCTCGTGAGATGTCGAAATCGCGAGAACTCTTGTCGTACGGAGTCGAACTAATTTCAACTTTCTGCGACTGCAACAATTAATTTACTAATATTAGCCTAGAAACAGTATTCTTATGACATTCTCATACGACATACGATTCAGCCTTCCAAGAAATACACCAAATTAAGAGATAGCACAGAGAATTCAAAAAGAATGAAAAAAGAATTTAGTTGTGTCATCAATTCTGAGTTTATTTTCAGATGCGAAAAGAATTCTTTTCAAAATTTTTCAAAAAAAGAATTTTTTTTACATCTGAATATGAATTCAGAATTAATGACATACGACTGAATACTTTTAATTCTCTATCGAGGAAGTCAAAATGAGACTCTATTTTGACATCATAACAGTCAAAATAATGATTCTTGATTATAAAATTTGACTGTTTGATTTTTTATTGACTTTTGTCTGTTTCTTGGGTTGTGTGACAAACATACAAACGAAGCGTAATAATAATTACATTGTTAGAATGTAGTATCGCATTACCACGCTTAAGTATAATAATTATTTTAATTAATTCTACATTTTACATTACTAACATCATCTTGATCTTCTAGAAAAAGTATTTCCAAAGAACAACCATACGTATTTCACAATTCAAACGCTGACATGATGAATAAATCAGTCGGACCATTAATTGCCCTCGTTAATTTTTATGTGAGCTGCATAACGCTGATAATACATTAATTTTGAATAACAGCAATCCATAGATTTGACATTTCTCAACATTAACGAGAACCCGTCACTTCAAGAATGATGGTGCCAAATTCGAGAGGTAAATTGCATTTATAGAAAATTCTCTCGATTTTGCGTACTTAAAAACATAAAAATCATAATGATATTATTAAGACATCATCATGATTTTATTTTCTTATAAATTTATATTTTTTGCTATAAATTATTTATAATTTAATTTGTTTTTAAATAATTAATATAGTTTTTAAGATGCTTATTAGCATCAAATCATTATAAACAGCTTTTTAAAATGCTTACTTACAGTAATAATATCTATTAAATTGCTTGTCAACATAATTTGTGATATTACTACTTTAGCTTCGGTTTAGGATTGTGTTTTAAGACTGACAAATAATTGGCGCACAATTAAACTGAAAATTATATAAATTCACAAGAATTATTAGGCACATGAAGAACCGCCTTGACAAATGTAGCATTTTTCACTTATACATCTTTAATCTTATCGCTCAATTTCTATTTAATATATATGATCTTATTTGTTTCTTATAAGTTTACTACATTATGATTTTGTATTTTATTTGAATATTTTGCTACAATGGCGAACTACGTCAGATTCGTCACTGTTACAAGTCAGGTGACTAACTCAAGTTGTCTGCGTATATTATAAATTCGCATACGCTCGTTGTTTTAATTTTTGACGCACCTCATCGTTGCGTCATTTCACGCTGGAACTTTATGCATGATATAATTCGATATTTATTAAATATGGAATTATCTCCGTGGAGAATAAAATGGCAATGCGTATCGTAAACGTCGCGTGTGTGTTTGGTTGACATGCGTTTCGTCCTGTCGTTCTGCGGCGAGAATTACTGACACAGAAACTCTATTTTAGCCAGTTCGCTATGATAGCACTTTAAATGATAGCCTGAAAAACAGTTCTCTTGTTGAGCGATTTATATCTTTGAACGCATATGGAAATTTATTTCCCTCTCTACATTTGTCTCTCCGAAAAAATATCATATAAATTTAAATTTAACACATTCGCTACACATTGTATCATGTGTACGCATAATGCAAAAAATATTCTTTTAATGCAATTTTGTTGTAAATTCGCTCTTATCCTTTTCTCTCGTCCTAAATTAACTTAATAACGTTAATCGCTAATCCTTTTCTCCTGCACACACTGTTAAAGGTACAGTAACTTAATTTTATCATATATATATATATATATATATATATGAAAGGTCAAATGTAAGTGAGAATAATGTGAATAATTAATGTGTATTGTAGTTAATCGTTTTTAGTAAATCGCTACAAGTTAATAAGTATGAAAAGTTAAGTCCCGTGTCTAACGAGATTGTTTGAACATGCGATGTATCTTCGTTCACACAGAGAGTTAAACAACAAGGAGTTAAAGTAAACTATAGAAAGGGAAAGCGTCGGATCGATTTTAAAGTATTCTACTGCGCGCTGATTTATTGCGAGAGTTTTACTGTAATCGGGAGCATCGATTTTTCTTCTTTTATTTCGATTTCCGAATTAAAAGAAGTGATACGTTCTTCAATATTCCCTTGTAATTTCCGTTTATTCAACAGTGACACGTATTTCAATCACCGATTTAAAGTGTCTCTTCGATATAAACGCTTTTTCAAATGTCACTCTCTGTGGAATCTATCGCAATTTTCCTAGCGATTAATTAAAGAGAATTGATAGTTTCTCGCCAACGTATCTGTAACGTAAAAACAAGAAAATACTCGATAACGTTGGTGTTGATAAAAAATAGCTCTTGACCTTGCGATCATGTACAATTATATATATAATAAGTTGAGATAACATTGAGACATGTTTGTGTTGTAATTATTTTTTCGCATCAGAAGATCGTGTCTCCCATCAGTGTTTCCAAACGAATAAGAAAGAGAAAAACGAGTATGTCAGACGACATTACTCAAAGAAACTGAAATGGCGGACTCGTTATTAAAATTTCAGAAGGATTATTCCTCCGGTCACAGAAAGAAAAAGAAAAAAAACAATTAATGAGTTTCTTAAAGGATGCTTGATTTATCGCTACAGGACAAACTGGATGCTTGTTATTATACTTATCACGAGCACAAGCTATTTCATACAAGAAACAGCGAATAGTTTAATTCGATGAGACGACGCAAGAAGCAAGAAAATCTTAAGAGATTTGTTCCAAAAGTTATTAACGCTCGTGTCTGCCTGAGGTTTTTTAATGCTCGTCGATTTAACTATTACCATGACGAAAGTAATTTAACTATCTTATGCAACTACTACTTTGCTCATTAACGTGACCAAAAAAGCAAGTACTGCGAGTCACCATCGTGAAAAATTTTTTATTAGCTCTTAATATTATCTCAACATTTAATATTATTCGAAAAATTGAGGAACTCGTCAAAAGATTATTTACAAATATTACGCGCGCGCGCGCGTATGTATGTGTGTGTGTATGTGTGTGTGTGTGCGTGCGTGCGTGCGTGCGTGCACTGATATTTCATTTATAGCATAAATTTATTTAGATAAAATGCAAAATGAATTTAAAAAAGTAGGCTTATAAAAAAGAATAAACAGTAGGATTTTTCAATAGGATTTAATAGGATTCGAATTCTTCACTTGATACGTTTTAATTTATATTATAAAATGTTTATTTATCGACTTACATTCATTTCGCAAAAATAAATATAAACTCAGAATAAACATCCATGCAATCTTGTGATAAAAATAATAATTATAAAACAAGGATGACAAACAGGTCTATTAATTAATCTGTTTAGTGCTAGGTTCATATATTAAAAAAGATTCAATTTGATATTTTATTATGTGAAAAATAAAATAAAAATCTTAATATCTATTTTTAAATGTAAATAGTAACTACAGAAATGAAGAGCTTCAAAGCTGTGGGAAGATTTAAAAAGAGAAAGAAAATTCAAAGGAAGATTCAAAGTATATATCTAAAAGGTTAAGTACTTTACATTAACAGAGTTTTGCATTTTATGACTACTTTATTATGCATTTTGAATTACATAAAATTTATTATATGTGTATATATATATATATATATATATATATATATATATATATATATATAGTAGTAATAATATTATTATTACTACTACCACCACTACTACGACACGTACTAACTAACTAACTAACATATTATTTATTAGTTAGTTACGGT
>NW_012130074.1:3975245-3987094 GCF_000143395.1 Atta cephalotes
TNTNTNTNTATATTATTATNTNTNTATATATATAATATATATNTNTNTATATATATATATATATATATATATATATATATATATATAGATTGNGAAAATNTATATTTATATAACGCCCACACTGCAGTACAGCCAATTACAAGCATTATTTATATTGTTGCCGCGTCACACAATGCCTCTCACTAAGTTATTATTATTATAGTATTTAATATAATTAGATATTTGATCTTTTCATGTTATTAATTACATGATGCTTTTAAGATTATATAAGCTTATCAATTTCCATCGAGAAAACGTTTTATAAGATTTAAATTATAATAGAAAAAAGCAATCAATATTTTTTATAATAAAGATCTTGATATGAATTATATTAATTAAATCTTAAAATGAATATTACATATTGTTTGTTTTTAACAAATAATTATTAAAAATTATTTTAAACCGTTTCTTCTTCAAAATGTTTCTTAAAGATTTTTGGATCCTAAAAAAGTTGCGTGAACCAAATTTGTCGAATACATTAATTTTCCAATAATTGATGTTTAATAAGTTACAAATGGCCTTTTTGTGATATTTGAAACTTTTTGTAAAAAAAGTTTAATATAGTTTATTATATTGAAATTCTAATCAGAATATATGTATTTTTCATATTCTGTAAAATGTATATTTTTTATTTTAATATCTTACTTTTTAGTTAAGTTATCATAGTAAAATTATATTTAAATCCTTTAATACAAGTCAAATTTTATTTGGTTTGTCATCATTTTTGTTAAAAAAAAATAGATGAAAAATGCTTTCGTAATTGTAATTAGATATCCTGCGCGCATTTAGAAACAAAATGTCAGTTTTTACTTTCTTTTTACTTGGAAAAGATTTTTGCTTGGAAAGATTTGTATTTATTGGGATTCATCAATAATACTGATAGTATATCTTGAGATTCACTAATTGTAAAATGTCAAAATTATATCGTCGGTTACTGCTTTCTGCAGATTCAGAACATGTTCAAAGAACTGGATAATTAAAATGGTAAATCTTATTTCAAAGACAAAAGAGAAATAGAGACAGCAATTTGATAACCAGATAATAGCTATCGAATTCACGTGCATTTTCTCATTGTTATACCAGAATAACTTTGGCATAATCATTAAGGAGAAGGAAATTTCTCGTTGAATCTTAGATCGATCGTTTTCATTACAGATAATTCCACAAGCAGAGCGTATTATAAAGTTATTTAAGAAACACAAGGCTTTCGTAAAATTTAATTTGATCTATAATATGGAAACACATAAACTATAAACTTTAAAACTTAAGAAAGAATCAAATTATTTAAAAAATTAAAGTAAAACTTTATTTTATTTTAATGAAAAGTTGCTGAACAATTATCTATAATAAATGATTTTGCAAATGAGATTGAGAGCAAAATTTTGATAAAAATAAATCTTTCTGTAAGCTTTATAAAAGATTCGTTTTTAGTAATCTTTTTATAATTATAGGTCAACAATAGATGAATAGAAAAAAATGATATTTAAATATTTTTATTATAATGTACTTCTTAAGTAGATAACATATTCCATTTCAATCGATGAAAAACTCCAAATAAACCGATAATTAAAATAATAGAAAAGATAAGATTTGTGAAATAATTATTTTTTGTATTGTTGAAATGGCAAAGCTAGAGATTTTCATCTCTTGATGATTTGACAAACAAATTTTCCGCTTGAATAAACAACTGAAACGCAGTAAAATTTTTGAATGTAGATTTTTAATTTAGATGTTCGTATCGAAAACGAGTGAAATACACGAAAGAAAGAACAAAAGATCAATTGTGAATTGCGCAGAAATATATAACAATTTTTGCTTAGTTCTGTACGCATTTAATTCCACACGCGATTAGCAAACAACTAAAAATCAAACATTAAAAAAAAAAGTATAAGAAAAAATAGGGAAAAAAGAAAATGTGTTCTGTATGTATATATGCAAATATACGTTAAAATAACAAATATTTTTATTAATTTTGAGGAGAACTAATTTGAATATTGGACTAATTTTTTTTATAGAAACAGACAGTTTTTGACAAAAATACATTCGAAAATTTCTAAAATTGAATTTCTTAAAAGATAAGAAAATATAGCAATGTTTATTTTGTTTATTAATTTCAAATTTGATTGTACTTTTTTGTTACTTTAATTAAAAAGTTGATATTCAAATTTAAAATAATTTAAAGATATTTAATTAAAAGATAAGAAGAATTTTTACATAACATAGTTCTTCTCGAAATTTTCTCTAAGGGCTAGAGGATATAAAATTGGGATTCACAATTTATTTCTATCTATTGTATATTTTAAGATCGTGTTAAATAATGTCTTAAGATGTTAATGCAGTCCTCTGATTGACTTATAATTTCATAAGATTATACTTACATTCTCAAATATAAATAAGAATTTCTCTCTTTCTTTTTCTTTCAACTATAAATATCGGCCTAAGAAACAAAGCTCTTTAAAAATATTAAGAGGCATTTCCTAAAATATTAATAGTTCGGGTTTACAGTATGTTACAATGTTAGTAATATGTAACAAATTTACAATTTTTATGACAAAATTTTTAAAGATGATGATCTATCAATCTATATTGCTTTATCAATGAAAAGATCAATTCGAGGTCCAAAAATCTAAAACTCACATATGCAAAATTATTCGTGGAAATCTCTGCTTCGTCTTAAAGTCAGTTTGCTACAAGCCTCTGACATCAAAGACGCAAGAACCTATTTCATCCCATAGACAGAACATTTTAGTGCTTCGCACTAATATAAGTAAAATTTGTACGACGTATAATTAAAAAAGAAAAAAAAAGAGAAAAAGAAAGCACATTACGCGGGACAATCTCGTTAAGATGAAAATCACCCTCTTCTTTACGGTCTGCAGCAGCAACCACAATACAGAGAATTCTTAATGAAAATGGCCCTCTCTTGTAAGGATCACAGACCTAATAAAACAAACGGCTGCTAACTTGTATTCCATTTCCCATGTGGCAAAATTTTTCAAAATATTTTCAAATGTTTGACTTTACAACAATACTGCGATGTCGCGCGAACATGAAAAACTGCCACGACACAATATAATGGAGATTCATGAAAACATTGTCTCTTGTTAGTTTAGTTTTAAAAAAATTAAAAAAGTAGTCTTGGGTCCACCCGCATGTGGTTCAGTCTAAACACAAAGTACAATTAGATACAGAGATATAAAGAACAATAAAAATAGGTCTGGAAAAAGAGTTAAATTTAACTCGTCAGTAATTGGAAATTAGAATTGTCACGAAACATGAAAGAGATTTCTTTAATCTTTTGCTCTTAGAAACGATTATTTTTAGATGAAATTAAATATAAAAAGACGTTATGACTTTCTGAATATATAATTATAAATTCTCTCGCTCTATCGTGTAAAGAAGTATATTATTAACGTAGAATATTTTTTCCCTGGAAATCAACGGAAACCAACTGTAAAACATTTCATATAAATTAATTACGAAAAATACAAAGTTATTTTCACGAGAGTGACAGTTTTTTAAAAGAATGGCATATGCATCACATTTAAAAAAATACATTTTGTCACACTTCACGATCGAGTAAACGAAACGTGGCCTTTAAAAAATCGATAGACTTCTCTCTGATCACAAATTCCTAAATCTTTTTTACTGCGTCCATTTTTCAATCTTTTCATGTACATGAATGTCTTCCCACACACATATATTTTAAATATCAACATCAATAGACCGAATGAAGCTACATACCTGTCAAATATTATTGAGATCGAATACATCATCAAATCATTTATCGGAGATAAACTTGTATTGGAGAACAATTTCTTAATGAAAACATTTTTGCAAAAGAGAATTTGCAAAAAACCGTTAGAGTGAGTAAGTTCTTCCACCTCCTCGTTATATTTCGCGAGAGAGTAGCAAAGTTGGAGGGATGAACGGGGCATGGCAAGAAGAGGACGCTTGCGCCCCGTGACCGCGTGGCCGCTTTCCAGCGGCCACCTGTGCGCCCACTCTGTCTCTTTCTCTTTCTCTCGCTCTCTTCCCATCTCTCTTTCATCCCCCCATCGAAAGCACGGCTTTCCCATATATATGAAGGGTCCCTCGGTATCGCCACACTTCGCATCATTACCGTCGTAACGTGCAAACCATTCAATCCCTGCTCGACTCACATCATCTGTGACTAACGCTCAAGAATTCAAACTCGGTGAGTTCAATGATTTATTTTGTATGTATGTCCTTTTGTATTGTTCCTTATTTTAACTTTTATTTCTTTTTCTTTTCTTTAGTTATAGTTATCTTTATGTTTAACAAGTCCGCATCATGGAAAATATATTTTTCTGCAAAATTTCAAAATGTTTCGAAAATATTATAAAATCTTACTATATTAATATTAAATTTCCGTTGTTTGACTTATCTTTAAATTCGTAAGTTAGTCGTAAGTTTAATTAACATACATACTATGTGCATTTCAATTATGAAAAAAAGAGATCAGGAAACATTATATTTTAAGTATTTTCTAATTCTGTGAAATAAAATTATCATCAAAATGTTTCACAATGAAAGGATTTTGTTATTTATATAATTACGATAATAATGATCACAGACATGTTATTAAAACTTCTATATAATTAATGACTAAGAGAAAGAATTATTGTTATGAATATATCCAAAATATTATAATAATTCAGTAAATACTTTTATGCTACTTTCTAATTCTGATTTTTATAATTTCATTGCATAAATGACAGATCATTGTTTCTTATATTATTTGTGATTTCAAAATCTATCTCAAAATTTTATCTTAACTAATTTTTTTTATTTCTTGAAACCCTTGAATTATAATTATTTAAACAAATTATAATTTGCGCCAAATTTCGGAATAAAATTCTTTTTATAATATCTATTTTTGTACTTATATGTAATATGTAACTATTATGTACTTTCATACATTACGTGTGTATTTATATAAATCTTTTTTTACATTATAAAGATTATTTCACGGGTTTCTTCCGTGTCCAGATTCAGATTTCTTGAAATACAACCTGATGCTCTTCACCTTGAAGTGAACTGCAAGGTTCACGAAACATTAACATTCCAAGAATGGATCTGGAGAAAACGCGAAACGCATAATCTTTATATAGAAAGCACCCGAAACACTGAAAGCCTCAAGAATCTTTTGTTACATTTTTAATATATAGGTATATTTTAAATAAATGTTGTACATTTTGATTTTTTAAATATATTTTTTAATTAATATGGCATATAAAATTACACACAAAATTCTATTCTCCTACAAGAGAGAATCATATATTATAAAAAATAGACTTAAAAGTGCAAAAGTGTTTACTTTGTAATCATATAACTGTTTAAATTTAGTAAATCACTCAAAAATGATAAACCAATAAATAATAAACCAAATTCTGTTTTAAAATATCTAATACAGTACATTGATTTATAGTATATTTTTTATATATTTTTTTAAAGTGATAGACATAATCGATGATTTGTTTAAAAAAAACAATTATATTAAATAAATTGTAAATCGATTGTGCTTTCTAACTATAGTACAATCGAGATGCAAGTAATCTTGTCCGTCAATTCTGTCGACTCTCACGAAAATAACAAATTAATCATTTAAATCGATCATTAATCGACTATGTCCATGATTTAAAATGTTTAATACTATTTGTTTTATATTACTTATTTATTCACTTTGTTTTAATGATATTTTTTATAAATAGTATATAATGAATTTTACTTTACAAAAAATAGTGTTGATTATTATATTTATGGTGTTAAAATCAGATTTTTTTATTAATTAAAATGTCAATAATGCAACCAATTACGAATAATTAAATGCAAACTGCTAGTTTTTCTCAGCTTAATTAATTTTTATTCTCGAGTTATGTTTCTTGCAAAAAACATACTACATGTATAAAAAAATATGATTTTAAATAGTTATCAATTAGTATATGTGCGTATGCGCGCGCGTGTGTGTGTGTGTGTGTGTGTGTGTGTATATGCGTATGTGCGTGCGTGCGTTTCACATACACTTTCATCTTCACTGAAAAAATTAAATAATTATGAGGCGTGATGTAGCAATAAACTTTTGGGAAAAATAATACATCGTTTATTGAATCATTTTTCTACGTGACTAGATAACGATACATATAATTCAAAATTAATGAGTAAAATAATTTTAATTTTCTAATATGATTTAATTTTGTATATTTTAAATAATTAGTAAAACAAGTTTGTACATATATGAATACATCAATATGATACATCATTGATAATCAAAATTAGATGTTTCGAATAATACAATATATATTCTTTATTAAATCAATTTATTTTAGATATGTGTATATATACATATATATATATATATGTATATATATATATGTGTGTGTGTATATATATATATATATATATATGTATATATTTAAAATATATATATATAAAACTAATATAAATTGATTTGTAAAATTATAATTATCAAATTGAATATTCATTTGTATTATAAATTATATAAACATTGATTTTTTTCTTAAAGCACATGAATAATTCTGCAGATTAATTTTTATAAATGACATCCTAAGGAGATACAAAGTTTAAAATCCTATGTCTTCTATAAAGAATATTTATAAAAAGATATTAGTAAAACATTAAATTTAATAATATTTAATAATAATTAAAGTTTTATTTAGATACTTTGATTTTTTCTTATTGTTTTGTAAAACTAACTGTAAAAATTTAAATGTGTAACTATACTGCGTATATATTCAATCAATGGTTTTTTTAACAAAACAAAAAACACTTTTGTATTTCTCATAAAAATTAAGTACGCTGCCCTTACGATTATGATGTACGTAAATCCATTGAAACTATCCGGTGGCGTGGTCATTACTATTTTCTTTATCGCGTTATAATGGGTGATAAATTACTAACGTAGGTCAAAGATATAAAACAGAGGACAAAGAAAGATTGACATTTCGTAGCTGGATTATACCAGCTTACAGCCGATATCTTTGCGAATTTTAGAATAATTTCATTTAAAACCTATAATTATTTGCATATTGTACGTCATGTATTACATATTATTACATTTAATATGACATAAATTGTTATTTTTTATTTGTGTTTTGTGTTTGAAATTTTACGTCATGTTGTCATTGTGCAATAACGGTAATTATTTATTTACTATGGCTTATTTGCGTTTTAAATAAAAAGATTGAGTCGTATTTTTTCTAGACATTGCACGCAAAAATAAATATTTAAGGAAAAATAATTATAGAACTATCAAATTAAATATATATGTGTGTGTGTGTGTGTGTGTGTGTGTGTGTATGTGTGTGTGTGTGTGTATATAATTTAGATTTTTTTCTACATCTACTACAATTTTTCTACATCTACTACAATTTATAGTATAAATCTTAAAAATTATAAAAAATTAAATATAATTTTCAAAGTGCAAAGTTTTTTAAATTTTATCCGCATTAATACTTTGATTATTATAATATATTATGGTTTCCTATGTATACTTACTTTTATATATATTATTTTATATGCTTTATATTTATATGTATTAAAACAGATCTTTCTTTCATTTACTCGAAATGTTACTTTCGATATACGCTTTACTTTCCGCGTCGCACGATTATGCAGATTATAAATTGTATTGCAAGAGATTTAATTTGGCGGATAACTCGTACTGAATTTAAATATATATGAGTTATATAATTCATTCGTAAGTAACAAATTACAAATTTTTACATCTACTTTTCTAAAAACTTTCTGCAGCGCGTGTTCACATTTTGTCAAACTTCTCAACTGGAAATGTGTGGATGCAATACACATTCATGCGTTAAAATAACAGTGGTATTGTACGATCAAAATTCATTTAACTTGAATATTAACATTACATACATGCATATAACGTGATGTAATCAAAGTCATCTGGGGTTGATAACTGAGCAGCTTGAAAATTTCATGGGACAATAAGTAATTGTGGGGAAACAAAATCGGGATACGCACAAAGTATCTTATCGCGCAAATGGAAATTTCTCGAGATAGCTGAAAAGCAGCTTTTAAAACATAATTCCACTACATACAAAAGTGATATCCAAAATCGATATTCGGTTACAATGTGTTTCTTCATTGCGCAACGATCTATGCTTTTCACACACTTCTCGTTTATTAAGACGTACGTTTCACTAACGACTAATTAATTACGCAAAAAGTAATTACGATCGGATATTGTTAATTAGAGACTGAACGTCGATGAAGCTATGATAATCGATGTCTCTTTTCTTACATGTAGAACCTCTCTTACTTAATTATTGGCTCACTGATTATACAACAAATTCAGTTATTTTTTTCTTGAACGCTGGCAAGTAAATATGATATAAGTGCTGCGAAGAGAATCCACGAGCAAAAATAATTGGTGAGCAAAAATACGATTTTACCGTCTTCTCATCGGTACGCGTAAATTATTTATGTTCTTTAAAAGCCTGTGCAGCACATACCGAGTAAAAAGATGGGCAATTATTGTCCTGGAAAGCTCAACAAGTAAATTGCCGTTAATCAAGGTTGAGAAGTACGGGATATTTCTGAAATATTCCTCTACATTATTATTATCTGCTTACGTCGCGAAGCGACTTTAGAATTTTTAGATGATTTAGTCTTTTTTCAAGAGAAAAATATTTTATTTTTATTAATAGTATAATAGAGTTCTTGATATTTAAATAAAAATATATATCATCAAAGGATTTATTTTAAAATAAAATATTTAACATATAACATACTTCCCTGCAAAGTATTTAATAGTGAAGATATTCCAAAGAAATATTGCTTTTTAATTTGAAATTATTATTTTAATTGTTCATTATTCTGTACACAAATTTTTTTTTAATTATATTTTAATGAAATCTTTATTAGAGTTTTAGTTAGATATTCAACGAAAATTTAATAAAAACTCTGAAAAAAGAAATCTGTTTTTAGAGATGATAAAAAACTTGTCTTTGAATTTATCATAGTTAACATGCAGAACGTTTACAGAGACCTGGTTTGAAACCTTCCAAAACAAGAGATGAGATCCTATGCAAAACACGTTGTACTGTCTAAGAAATCGATGGCAAAGACAAAACACGCTTTCATGCTTATAATAAACTTTGAACTATCTATGTGTCAGTTTGCATTAGATTTTAGGAATATTTAAAACTTTACATTACATAATTTGACGTCTACATTTTTATGTATATATTCTGATTTTTCAAAAATGTTTTTTATATCATGCAATATAAAGAATACATTCAATTTTATTCTGAATTCTGAGAAGAATTATACATCGTCTAAAATGAGCTTCATAAAGCAATTACGCATTGGCGTGTATTGTATTCGTGTACGTTAACATCGAGTACGCGAAAACGGTTAAACGGATTTACGGTCAATGCGGTGTGAGTAATCAACAGATTATACGCTATAATTCGCGCTTGTAGAAACGATAAATAGAATTGGATTCGACAACTTGGGTTCCATGAGGTATGTTAGAAATTGTCGCGATATAAACCGCAATAAATAATAATATAAACCGGATCTCTTCGTCTCCAAACATTGAAACAGAATTTCAAATTTATTTGTTTAATAGAAGTACTTGATATGAAAGATATTATATTTTATACATATTATAATGAATTAAATTTTTGATGAATATTTTTTAGAAGACGAATTAAAGATTTTTTTAGGTATGCTATATTCCACTCGTATATTTTTAAATATTTATATTTTTTATTTAAAATATAATTCCCTGTATTTTTCAAATTTATAGTCCTAAATATAATTCCTATTTTATTATTTAATAAATAATTCAAGACACTATTATAAATAAATAATATTTTATTTATCTAAAGAGAAAAAGATAATTATATAAGATACAGATTACGAAAGTTACAACACAACCTATATTTATAGAAATTTCATAATATAAAATATGAATACAGTTTGCATTTATTACGTTTCCAATTTATTATTACAGAAAAAGAATTTATTTTTCTCAGATATTTATTTCTTTCAGTTAATATTTTTGAAATTAATTCATTTAAATGAATATATAATAGTTCAATATTCAGACCGTAGTGGCGCTTCGTATTTAAAGTAATGTATTTAATATTTATGTTCCTTGGGTTCAGATAATAAAGAAATCAAACTCTTGGCATTCTGCCAATAAATTCTTTAAGTGTTCTAATCAAAGATTTGTGTTTAAGCAAACACTTTTCTACGAGAATATAAATTATTTTCATTTTTTTAATTGTTCATAGTCTTCATGATATCCAAATGTTTGTGGATGTTTAACTCAAAATTTGAATTATATTGATATTTCTTTTTTTAGTTGATATACACATTATTTGTCTAATTAATTTATTTATTTATAATTTTTGTTTATAATCCTTCGGCAATTTGCAACTTTATTGAGTATTTCTATGAAAATAAGAGATATATTATATCTCATATTATAATTTTATATTTTATAAATAAAAAACAGAATTATTAGCAAAAATATAAGATGTACTGAAAACTTCTGAGCGATAGTATATATAAACATATATATATAATATATAAAATATATATATAAAGCCATATTACAATATTTTTGTTATCTTTTTGCAATTCTCCCTTCCTTTCTGTTTGCAAAAAAAAAATAATATTATTTCGCATGATAATAAAATATTATACTGCATGATTTATTTATATAACCTCTATTTTTCTATTAAGAGAAACTCATGCGTATTTTCTTCTTTATAAATCGTAATATTATTTGTATATTAAAATTCAAAAATGTAAAACTTCTAATGACAAGGGAATGAAAATTATATTAGTGTGTTAATGAAATTTTCATTCTCGGTAAATAAAACGAAATATGTTTACATGCGTTTCTGCTGTGCGATTAATATTACATTAAAAATAGAAATGAAAGAAGACAATAATGTCGTATTTTTCCACAGCAAAGAAACGTCGAAATGGATCGTTCGATTTTGAAATAGGCGTGGTTTATTATTCAAACACAGATACCTATAATGAATCTATGTTTGAATTTTACGGTTAAAGGCGCAGATTATACGCCAGCGAGTGTCATATACGGAAGTCTTCTAGCTTTGCGATTATGCGTGCTTTAATGGAGGTTGCCTCTAAATTAATACACCGTTCGGAACAGAGATCGCGATGCTTGCGCGGATACCCTCATCGTGAGTCGGATGGTAGATTGTGGTAATACACGAGTTTGCGTGGAAATGATAATTCGGTATGGAAATGTCACGTTAATGCGACACTTGCGAAGCGTGTGATCCAATTTAATATTTTATGCCAAAAATTAATGTTTACATATGCACTTAATTCCACAACGTTATTCACGTGCACGAATATGGTCATTTCACGATGCAGAGGCGATCCTCTCTTCTAAGTAGAATTTATAATTCAATGAATTATTCAGAAAGCGCAGTGCCGATGCTAATAGTTTACTTTTTTCTCTTGCTTCTTATCTTGTCACTTGAGTCGTTGCATGACATAAATAATAACGTGGCTAACTAGATATCGATATAGAAATAGAGCTCGTTAATATTGTAACCTCGATGATATCGATAACCTGACCCTTTGAGAATTGAGAGCGTAAAGAGGTGCGCTTTGACAGTCCCGAATAAGTTAAAAGATTTGGTTGATAAACTTTCATTAGGCTAACGATGAAAAATTTTCTCCCTTTTGATCACAAAATTATATAGTGCTATAATATCAGCTGTGAAACTTGATAAATTTTTCAATATAAA
>NW_012130074.1:3991181-3993285 GCF_000143395.1 Atta cephalotes
TATATATATATATATATATATATATATATATATATATGTCTACAAATTTCTTTGTCGTTAAATATTTAATTTTGTGAAAGTTCAATTAATGGATTGGACTTTACTTCGTAATACATTTACTGTTAGCTTCTATCATTATCTTCCTGTCAATATTTGATACTTAAATATAAGAATAGCGAAAGCACTGCATTTTAATTTAAAAAATGTAACTATTAAAAGTAATTACAAAAAATTTAAAAGAAAGTTATAATTAATGATTATGCGAACCATATATTTTTATAATTTTAAATTTTCCGAAAAAAATAGACTTAAAAATAATATAAGCATTTTATAGGTTATTATATCAAAAATAAATATCTTATATTATCTAATATATAATATTTAATATTATTTTATTATATATCTTAATAAGAAACATAAATTCATTAAGCAACTCGAAATGCACATTTCATTTGGATAGCTCTTTACAACAGACATGGGAAAATAATTTAATGAAATATTTTACATAATAAAATTATTATGACATCGCTCGAAAAGCTACATTTCTATTATAAATAATGTCTCTTGAGTAAGTGTTGAGTCTATGTTATTTAACCGCAAAACCCATACTTGGCTTGATTGTTATCGTAGTAGTTTTGAATTTATCTTCCCTCACACATTTTCGTCAAATGTTCGCATGTTCAAACGACACATGGGGGAATTATATCAGGAATTATATGTATTACGACAAACGTAGTACATATTCTAGCATGGTCGAGACTTCTGCAAAGTGCAAGTTTAGTGAAAACTATCATTACAACGTGTTGTGTCATGCTACAGCGTAATGAATTATAAAATACTAGTGTGACAATCGCTTTCATCTTTGTAATGTAAAAAAAAAGAAGGAAACCTATTCTTTACCAAATCGATTAGATAACACGCTTGGCACATATGCGCATTTTCGTCCGCACATGTCCGAAGCAAAACACGTTTACGTCCGCAAATCGACCAGAGGAATCAAATCACATGTAGAATCGTTTATTTGATTGCAGAGAAGAGAGAAGAGCATTATGTACGCCAAATATTACGCAGCTTTCATTCTTGTCGTCGTGATAGTCGGTCTCGTGGACGCTACCGAAAATTACATGGATTACGGAGGTAAGTTATCACGTCCACAAATTATTTATTGTTTACTTGAAAAGATGTTAACACACGCAGAATAATCATTTATTAGTTTCCTTAAAACAAATAGTTATTTATTTTTTTATATGATTGGAATAAATTTAATTTTTGAACGAATTTCTCGCATGAATTACGGGAGATCCGGGTTCGAATCCCAAAATAATATTTTTCGTAAAAAATTATTTATAGTTTTTATGATGTTTATTAGTTAATAATATTAAATTACTTGTCAATTTGATTTGTGATATTACTACTCCAGCTTCGATTTAAGACTTGTGTTTGAAGATCTATGTTTAAAACAGAAAATCAGCGAATAGTTTATTTGAATTGAAAATTGTATAAATTCACAAAAAAAATATATTATTAGACACGCAAAGAATCGCCTTGATTGAATATGGCTTTTTTCATTCCTGTGTTTAATTTCTGGAAAATTGTTGGAATTGATACGGGATTTATATTGCATTGAATTGTATAATTCTTGTAGCGAATTCGATTGGACGTACTAGTGCGGACCGATGCATATTAAAACCTTTGTACACTGATTTAATTCTGAATGTAAAAGTAAAATGTAAACATTTTGAATTACAAAATACATATTTACCTAAAAGCGCAATAAAGTATATTAAATATTTCACAGTTTACTTGGTTTTTTAAACACATATAAGAGTTCTACGAGTACTTTCTACACGCAGAAATCACTGTATTGTGATATTTCACTAAAAAATATTTCATATGTATCACTAAAAAAAAGTGATTACTCAATTTATTTTCTTCCTTTTAAGTGATGATTATCTTTTGACAAAGAATATTTTTTTATAATAATTTTAAAATATATTTATTACAAAATTTTTGAAAAGCTTCATATTATGTACTCAAAACAGGAATTAATTTTTTTTCAAAGAATATTATAAAATTGATTGAAGAAACGCTCTCTCTCTCTCTC
>NW_012130074.1:3993305-4008407 GCF_000143395.1 Atta cephalotes
CTCTCTCTCTCTCTCTCTCTCTCTCTCTCTCTCTCTCTCTCTCTCTCTCTCTCTCTCTCTCTCTCTCTCTCTCTCTCTTCTTAATAAATAAATCGAATTTCTTTTAATTTAATAAATTTGATTAAAGTATTTATTTTATATATATATATATAAATATTAGGATTTAGAATATGTTTTGAATAAAAACCCTCCGCGAATCAGGTGTGATAAACCCAAACAAAAAAAATTTCTATAACTTTTTAAGAAGTATCGTGCGTGTTGTCGATTTTATGCAACTGAAGAGTGCGTTGTTACCAATCATACTAAATTATAGTATATTTATGATGAAATGGGGGTATCAGATATACCTACATATGATCCATATTGATTTTTCATCTAATTCGCAGAAGGTTAATACTTAACTTATGATAGATTTGCGGATAAACTTTTAAAATATTTAAACCAAGTAATTATTGCTTGCATAGAGTACTTAGTATTTCCATATTTTTCTGTGTGTATATAGAAGTTATACTACGTAATTGAGTATCCGTAATTGAGTTATCTCCATTTCCAAATTCATTATTAGAACGCCAGTGCTTTGTAAATATCGCAGTCCACTTCATTAGGATGAGAAACAGATACTGAAATGCATATCTCTATGTCAATTTGTGTACGACAGCTTTATATGCAATTCACAGTGAGTGCATCCAATTCGCTATTAGACTTGTATCATTTCCGAAATAAGCTTCTTATTCTTATACTTTCTTATACTCTATATATATATATATATTCTTATATTTCTTTAAAGCAACAACAATAATAAATTTTTATATTTCTTCAAAACTTATCATTATGACGCATTCTTATGATAAATATTTCTCGTTCTTTTAACGCTAAATTTATGTTTTGCCGAATTATCCTCTCGCGCCATAAGTCTCATTAAAGTTTCACTCTTACTTAACGTGATAACACGTTTTTGTATTCCATTATCGGTAATACCGCATATCAACAACGTTGCCAGCGTGTCTCCTGTATTATAATAATTAATAATCGCAAAGGATGGCTATTATTAAACGTTTGCTTCTAGACCGTAGCAAAAAATGTAAATCTAATTAAACTTTCTATTGTATTGCATTTGTTAATATAACAGTTTTATCTTATTATGTTATACGGTGTTATGTGATTGCAGTTATCTTCACGCGTATCTATAGAATAATTTTTTTAGCGTAACTTAAAAGTAATGTCTAATAGTTTTATATTATAAAATATATGATTTTTTGTTTTTTACAATTCGCGTACATATTTTTAATAACAGGTTATTTCTTTTTCCGTTTTTTTATATGTAATAAATTTTTTTAAGTAAAATGTTAAAATATAAATATTAATAGTTTTAAAGTTATTCAACATTAAAAAGGCATTCATTTCTTGCAAAATTTTAGACAGATTTTAAACAGGAATTAATTTCTTTTCAATAAAAAAATAATAAAATAAAATAAAATAAATAATTTCACGATTTTTGTTTCAAATATGTTACAGAAAGTTTATTATTTTTATCATAAATTAAAAGCATCATCGTTCTTAAAACGTACAGATATTTATCATATCAATATTATTAATAACTGAATTGAGCAATTTAGTTAGAGAAAATTTAAATGATAAGAAAATAAATGAATCTGGGAAAATATGAAGTTTAAATATTTTGATTAATGTTTTTAAGAAAAAAGAAATACAACACCGTTAGTGAGAACTAAAATTATTTTTAAACACAGAATCGGTACTCACGGATATTCCCTCATATGAGCTAATGAAGATAATATTATAGTGCAATGAATAATTACAGCGCTTGATACGAAACGCAGTTGATCCAGGATGATTAGGAATTATGTATTTCACCGCAAGATATAAACTCATCATAAATCCGGTCTGATCGTATTGATCGTTCTACGTGTCACTTTCATCGTTGCCCCTAATCACGCGTACGATCGGTCAAATCTCTGTCCATTCAATAATCGCTTATAAGAGGATCGTGTCCTATCATACAGTCTCTCTTTTCCTCTCTCTCCGAGCAATGCCAAAATGACCTCATCACAACATCGCTTTCGCGCGAATTATCTGTTAGGGTCCTTTTGCTATAAGCGTTTTATCAATATACCTACCTACCACTCGTGCCCGAACAAATTCCAGTACATGGTTTTCCCGCAGACCGCAAAAGCGTTCAGTCAAGCATCAAATATCGATATCAGCTCCACTTGTTGTAGTTGATACATATTCCAATACAGTCTTTTTTCTCTTTATGGAAGATTTAATTTTTTTTTCAGAATGTCCTCGTAATTTCGATATTATTTATTAAATTATCTGAAACTGCACGGTAGTGTTAGAGAAGCCATTAGCAGAAGCAAATAGCGAATATTTAGCTTTATGAAGATAAAATTTAATATAACATAGTCCGTATTATATATAATGTGAAAGGTGATACAGCACGTTATGATAGTCAACAGGTGCATCGGACAACTCCATCTACTTTTAAACTCGCGCTTCGTTAATTTTGCTTTTTTCATAAAACAAATAATTCGCATTTGACATAAAGGTCAAATCATTGCAATTGCAGTCATTATTTTTGTATCCGATATTTTACGTTTATGTTTTTAATGCATAAAACTAGGTTTATCGATTGTAACATGAGCTGCGGTTTTGAATAAAAAAAACTGCACCAACACAATGTTTCACATCATCGCGTGTCCTCGAATTTTACCACGCAAGTTTTTCATAGAGTTGAAAGGTGCCTATTCAATCGGAAAATGGTTGCCTGCTTGCCTTTGTGCGATATACGCGGGAAAATTCTATCGTCTGTATTCTTACAAGGTCGACATGTATCTACTACTCTGTTACAATAAAAAAAGATCGGTTTTTTATTGGTGAGCTGGTTAAGTTTATTAATATTATTTTTAAAAAATAATTAAAGATGTATGTGAACAAACATCCGTTTCGAAGCTTTTCGTTTCGGAGCTTTTCGTTCCCAGCATCCTCGGTCAAATACATTTTCTCTATAATAAATTGAGAACGCGTGTTCTTAAAAAATTTTAATAATAACAATAAAATGCAATGATAAATAAATAAATTCTTTTTCAATTTATTTTGTATGTATACTTTATGAATAGAATTTATTACGCTTCAGCATATATAGAAAAAGGGGACTTGGTTTATATATCTTAACCCATTCATATTTCTCTCATTCATATCCGCACGTTATGACACACATGTTATTATTAAATATATTATTATTAAATAATTATCACTTTACTACTATCTTGCTACTTCTGGTTAATCACTTACTCTATGCATTTGATTCTTTATATTCTTTTATTTCTTTTTTTTACAGTTTATCCGCTTTATCCTGTCTAATTCTAATACTATAGATTCTGTTCAACTAAATTTACACTAAATCTAATATCTACAGCCCTATCATAGCCTTATCATAATCTAGAATTATTGCTTATTTTTTTATCATTATCACTCATTATTTCTCTTTTCTTATTTTCTTTCTACCATTCGCTAAATTACACCATCTCTACCATTAGTTTTATTTTTGTATTTCCTCTCACTAGAAATCATATCCTTTCTTTCCTTCCTTTTTCTTTTAACTCCATCTCTCTCTCTTTCCATAATTTCTTTATTATTTCCCATTTTACCTCGCCTAAATCTTTATCGTATAACCTTCTTCAAATTCTTTCACTTTGCTCTCCTAATTTAGTACAAATCTTTCTCTTATTTCCAGACACTTTTCAATATAGTGCTGTGTAAATTATCTTTTCCCTTATCACAGAATATACAGTTCTTTCTATGCTCTTCCAATTATATAATATATTTTGCCTTCCTCCAAATTCACACAAATTCTTAATTTAAACAAAGCTCTCACTTCATCTCCTTTTTTCCATTCTCCTAAGTTTTCTTTGAACCTCAGATACGATGGAATCCTATATTTACCTTCTTATATCTCTCGTTGTTTTGCCTTAGAAATACTACAATCCTCTGTTGCATCTCCTTTTCCCTATTTATTAATTAATCTTCAAAACCTTCTTCTTCGTATATCACTTCTCTTGCCCCTATTCGTTTTTATTGTATTGTACGTCGCTCTTTCATGTCCATATAAATCCTCTCAATTATTTCTTATCTTTTCTTCTCAACACGCGCGTCAAATTTCCTACCCTTCCTGATTTTAATTTTTGTTCAAATCTTCTTGCTCATATTCCCCAACCTATTTTGAGTTTATCCATAAGTTCTCTCATAATTATGTACCTTGGATTTTCAGTTTTGGAAATCCAAACTGAATCCACCTTATACCATTCATTATAATCTTTTCTAATTCCTCTTTCTCCTCCCATCCCCATATTTCCACTCCATAAGTCATAACGCTTTGAACCAAAAATCTAAATAAAATTCACCTCTTCCTGAAATTATTTTTACACATCTTCTCATCTAAACTCCAAACCTTTCTCACTAACAGGTTACCTTTTCTACCTGATTCCTTAATATGATCTTTATAATTATCTTACCTGTTCAAAGTAAAACCTTATAGATATTTAATTTCCTACTTAAACTTACTTCCTACACCTCCTCTATCTACTTTTTACACCACTTCCATTTTTCAATTTTATTCTCTTCCTCTCCTATTACAAACTAACACCTTAATTTTATCTGTACAGAGTTCAAGTTTTCTTTCCTTTAAAAATTTTTTAAAAATTGTTATCATATCCTACAGGGCAGAATTCTTCCCTATTTTTTGCCAATAAAACTATATCACTTACATTCGCGAGATTCTAGAATCTTTGCTCTTTTATGTCTATTCCCCCGATATTTTACAGTGATCATATTTTCTTAAAAACAAAAAAAATAAAAAATAAAAGATAAATCTAAATGTTTTCAAATTAGTTTGTGATTCGAGAATTTATGCATTATAAAATTAAGATAATGCAAAATAGTTTTCTAATAATTTGAAACTGGTTCGACTGTATTGGAACAAACTTTTGGTCTGAAATAATAAAAGGTTTGAAATAATTTGATTTGAAATAATAAAAACTAAAAACAACTAGTTTAAATAAATTTTAATTAAAAAATTAAGAAATATAATTAATAAAAACAAATTGTATTTATATGCATCTAACTGTAAAATATTTTCCGTAAAATTTTCTTCATTAATATTATACAATATTATAATATTAGATATAATATTAATATAATATTAACGCTAATTAGAAAAGAATTTCCCGTAATGTCAAAATAAAGAACAGTAATATTGAAAAATAAAGGACAATATTTTAGTTTTAAAATATTTTAGTTTTAAAACAATAAATAAATTTAAAGGGTCCTTCCTCGTTATAAAACTTTCCGTATTTCCTAGCCTCATTCTTATTATTTCCGTTCCCTCATAAATCCTCTTAATTCTTCTAATCAAATTCTTTATTTCTTTCTTTCTCAGGCAGTCCTGTAACATGTTTTCGTCTACTTTATCAAAGGTCACTTTCTACAAACATCATATATCGATCCTTCCCTGCTTCCTTCCCTTTGTAATACTCTGTATGATATGTAGCAACACGAAGATATTATCAATTATCAAACTTCCTCTTCTGGAACCTGTTTGAATTTCTGGGATCATTCTTTTTTCTTCTGCCTTCCTCTCTAATCTATTTTTCAACACTTCCTCATATAATTTGTACGCAGTGCATAGCAATGATATTCTTCTATATTTGTTACTTTTTCTTGATCTTGTCTTTTATATAGAGGAACTACTATGCTTTTCTTCCAATTTTTCGGAATCTTGCTTCTTCTTTACATCAACTTCATCAAAGATACCAGCTTCGTCCATAAATCTTTCCCGCATATTTCCGTGCTTATGACATCCCATCGGTGGAGTCACTTTCTTAAGCTTCATTTTTCTTAATGTCTTCCTTATCTTCCTTCAATTCTTCGTCCCCCAGTTTTGTTCCATTCTTAACTTCTGTTTCCTCTCCTTCTACCATCCAGTAGATTCTTGAAATAATTTCTCCATTTCTCTTTATATTTTTAATCTGCATCCTTCTGCCTCTCTTCTTATCAATATATTTTTATATATATCTACCTCTCTTCTCAGGTTCTTTAATTCCTCCTTCTCCTCTTCCTTTTTTCTCTTTGCTTTTTCTCCTCAGTTTTCTTCCTAAATTTTCTTTTCTCTTGTAAATAATCTTCCCTTTCTTTTCTTTTCTCTCTTTCATCTTCAATACATCTTCTTAATTTCCCTCTTCTCTTTAGTACGACTCCTGTTTCATCAGTTCTTGTGCTTTAATTTCATTTTCTTCCTTTTTATCTTCTTCTTCACCGTTTTCTTCATAAATAATTTGTTTAATTTAATTTTCTCTCAACTTTCTTCTATATTTTTTTCTTCCTAATATCTTTCTTCCTTTTTCCCTTTACTCCTCTTTCTCCGTTTCCTTTTTGGATCTCTTAATCCTCCCAAAATATTATTTCTTCTTTCCTGTTCATGTACCATTCTCTGTGATCGAATCATTCTCTTCTTCCTCATGCTCCTTGATCTTCAGGCATAAAGGCAAGTGATCTGAGTTCATTCTTATATCAACCTTAAAATCTATAATTATTTACATCTTCATTAATCATTAAGTAATCTATAATCAAATTATCTCTCGCTCCTATATATGTATATTCATCCTCCTAGTAACCTAACATTCTTCCATTCAAAACATATAATTTTTTTAAAGGAAGGAAATTTTTTTAAAGATACAAAACTTCATTTTTTATTCATTCTACAAAGCTTCTATCTCTATATCCTATAGTTTTATTTTTGTTATATCTCTTCACTTTCTCCCTTTATTTCCATTCCTCCCAGCTCTCTTATTTTTATATTAAAATCCTATTTATAATTATATTTCCTTCTTTTCCCTTTTCTTTATAATAAAATTCCTCCAACTTTTCCTCTAAATTCTTTCCTTCTTGCGTTCTTTATAAACAGAGATAATCCTTATTCTTTCTTTATTCTTCATTATTAAATCCATAATGTGTATATTTTATATAAATAAAAATATGTGAAGATGTAAAATACAAATACGTATGTAGAAAATAATATCCTTGTCAAGCGTTATAACTGAACAACTAACAATAATCGAGTTTCATAGTTGTCAAAAATATTCAAAAAACATCTGCTATCTATAAATCTTATAGAAACACAATGTCTTTATTTTTTGAAAAAAAATTGATACTGATACTGAAAGCGTTAATAATTCTGAATACGTGCACGTCAAGATATAAATATATATATATATATATATATATATATGTATTACATATATGATAAACGACATGTCAGATAACATCGCTATCGCCGATAGAATATGTGTATTTTTTCTTTGTTTTTTTTTTTTTATTAGGACGACTATGTGGATGAATAAAAGTGAATAATCGTTATAACGCGCGTTATATACGATAGTATACGATAGTAAAAGTATAAACGCCCACCAATTCGTATGACCCTACGTGCCCATACGAAGAACGCTACTTATCGTAAAGTGGTTTAATACCGCATAAAATGAACGTACTTGTAAAACGTCATACTTTCTCTCTATTTTCTCGTAAAACTGGCCGCGTGCATCACACATGCATCTGATTTACATTCTTTTGAAAGTGAGATATGTGTATGCGACATATGTGTATCTATAAAATAAAAGAGTTGCGCTTGGCACACATCTCGGAAATCAACTTTTAAACAATCAACTTTAAACGCTAAAAGATACTATAATTTCTTGTTTGTCGTAAGACAAAGTGACGGCTATCGATCGAAAACTTGTCGACAATATGATAACAGATTCCATTGACGCTTTTAAAATATGTGCCATTAATTCTCAAGTAGTAAGCTTCTAGTTCGTTGGCGCTTTAGGAGAATCAAAAACTATTCTAAGATTCGTTCGCAATAGGACGTTAATATTGACAGTAGTTAAAATGCGATGAATATTTATAAGTAATTACACAATCGATACACATATATCAAAGCAAAATTATTTAATCTTATAAAACTTTATCTTATAAGCTTATAATCTGCAGAGGAAGAATTTGTTCTCTGCAATTGTGTCGATACCAATACACAAAACAAAAAACAAAAAAAATGTCTTTCCTGCTGTTCGTTAAATCTTCTTTTCCATGGAATATCAACGTTTAATCCTGTACACACATGTTTAATCCTATATACACATGTTTAATCCTGTATGCACGCAGTTATACAAGATTGTTTAAAAAAACTATTCAACATTTATGTGATAGATACACATCACACTGAGTAAAAAAACCTTAGTGAAAATAGATCAAAAGTTTAACTATTTCTGAGATGTAAACACACAATTTTATTACTTATTATTTTATTATTACTGTTATAATTTTATTACTTATTGATAAACAATTTTGTATATTAAATCATAACTGACTTTTTGTCTTCTATATGCATTCTATATGATCTGAAAAGAAAGAAATTGAGATAAGTACTGTGTATGATAGCCTATTAATAATTAGTTGATGTCAACTTACTGATTTTCGAAATTTTTAATTATGGTGAATGAGAACGTTTAAAACGCGATTTGTTAAACCTTTACATTGCGACAGATAGAAATCAATAGGTCAATTATGATACCAATGTACAAGAATGTATATCTTAGAAACGGTTGAGCTTCAACTATATTCAGTAAAACTTCTTCACTCAATATGGCATGTATTGTATAAGTGCTGAATGATTTTTTTAACACTCTGTATATGAATCTATACATTTATGTTTACAGAAGAAATGGCGGAAAAAGCACCTGCAGAGAATATCCATGAGCTGTATAAGCTCTTGCTACAACGCAATGCGCTCGACAACGTCGGCTTTGGCGGCATCCCGTTGGAACACCTGATGATTCGAAAGTCGCAGCGATCGCCATCGCTGCGTCTTCGATTTGGTCGTTCTGGGCAACACATCTCCGTAAGTTCTCACTGTGTTTTTTTGCATCGATGATGTAAATAGAATAAATCCTTAAAAAGCTTAAGACAAACATAAAAGTTCGTAAAATATTACATTCATTTAATTATATACAATGAGTGTAAGAAGTATTCATATAGAGAACACATTATTTTAAAAAAAAACTTATTTTTAAAAAGTAAATATTATTCAGAAAGAAATGAATAGATCAAAAAATAAATAATATCCAGTGAGAAATCAAGTTGATATCAAATCGATCCGATAATTTCGACATCAATATCTAATTAACAATCATTTCTTGTTGCGTAATTAAAAATTTATTCATAAAGAATAAAATATAATTGAAAATGACAAGACGAGTAAATATGATATTTAAATAAGTAGATCCTTTTTAATTTTTTGCACAGCCTTGTTTAATATGTTTGAACCACGAAAAAAAAAGAACATTAAAAAGAGTTCTATCGACTTTTATGGTACACATTATGGGCTTGTTCCTTAATCAATTCTCCCTCGATTGAAAAAACAAATTAATTGAAATATATCCATTTTAACAGAAGTTACGATAACAAATATGGATGGGCTCCCAGGAACTTCAGTGTGTATATTCAGAGTGCAAAAAACAAGTGTACAGCTAGTAAGATTATTTAAACTACTTATTAGACTGATCTAGCAAACTGCACACTAAAATCATTATAATTTGTATAGAATCATTATAATTTATATAAGTTTCAACATACCTTTTCGTAGTTACAAAAGTTACAAAATTGAGATGATTGATCTGTTCTTTTTAACTAAAGTTGTTGCACGGAGTTCATCTTTCTTCCTTTTTTCTTCACGTTGAAAAGAAAAGATGGACCGCACAAGAAGTTCAGCTATGAAAAAAATAGACTTCATGTATTACATACAACTCCAAACTCTCTCGTGCGCTTATGAATTCTCGTTTGTATCATCGACTGACCATGAATCATGATAGAAAAGTGTTGTTTTGTAAAAAATAAGTAACAACAAGAGAAAAATATCAGGCTGCTTCAAGATTTTAACCGAGGTCTGGTTTTTTTCCATATTTGTAGACTTCCGATAGACTTCCGTTCTGCCGAACTACACAGCCCTAGCTTCTCTGTTATATTTATTTCCTCTTTCTTATTGTTTCCGTTGCAGAAGAAACGCACGGAAACTAATATCATAAAACAGCTTGTTTAAAATAAAAAATTAACGATTGATCCGATTCGTCCTGTAATCTGATTCACCCGATCGTATCATAGAATTTTTTTTCGAAGGAGGAAGGTTTTTATCAATCCAGAGATGTACTATGCGCTAACCAGAGTGAGGGAGAATTTTGCTATTGTACTGAAAAGAACGTCACTGCACCAATTTCGTTGTGACGCTTACAATAATTTTTAACGTTAATAAATTTCATTTGGATATTTTTACAACTTTTTAATGTCTCCTCGTATCTCATTCTGGAAAAAAAATATTACGTTTTATATATCATGTAACTTTTATTTGTTTTTTAAAAACATTTTTTTTAAAGGACAATATAGTTGCTACAAGTAAATTTTTTAATTCCTTAATATTACTATATGCTCAAACTATTATAACAGAAGTTAAAAATTACTTATTTGGTTAGAAGAAAAAAATATCTTATGTAAAAGTAAAAAACACTCGCACAAAGTCAAAAGTAAAGTGTATGTTTTTTACAATTAAAAATGAAAGAGACAAATTTGATAGAATACATCACCAATTCAAAACAAAATATTTTCATTAGTAAAACAGTAAAAAATTATTAGGTATCGACTGATGTGAATAGATGTGTGCTAATGGGTCTCTCTCAAAATGAAATAATTAATAAAAAATTTCGGGTGAGAGTTGAACCCCCTAAAACTCTCTAAAACCTTCCCTGGATAGCCTATGGATTCTCTACCCTAAGTATTTTTGCATTAATATTGATTTCATTTCAAGATCGTGTACTTTAAAATGTCATATTTTTTAAAAAGTATTAAAAAGTTTAATACAATCTTATTTATAATATTTTGCCCATTATAATACATATCCCATTATAATATGTGCAATATAAAAAAATATTTAAAGGATGAAAAATACATTAAACTAAAATACATAAGTACATATCAAAACAGTGTATGATATTATAAAATTATATAATAATTACCCTGGTTAACAAAACGTTAAAATGACATCTTTTAACGTCAAAATTATGTAGCTTGCAGGGTATAAGCTTCATAAGTTTCATATAAATGAAATTCTATTTTCACTGATGAGAATTTACAAATTGTTTATAATAGTCTTATAAAACATTATTAAAAGTACAGATATTATTTATAGAAAAATAATTCTGATTATTTTTTTTCTATGTTTAATAAGTATCTTGTTTACAGATGTATATGTGGTAAAACAATACGTGTTTTATATTATAATAAAACGCAAGAAAACATTTATGCCTTACATTTAGGTCTTAACTCTAAAGTAACTAGGTAACTCTGATAATATATCTTATAAAATTCTTGTTTTCATTGTCCTTATTTATCATTAAACATCCGCAGAAATTTATATAAATGTCGAATACAATAATCAGTATTTATTTGGTCACTTGTACTTTAACGATTTATTTGAGTTGATTAATTAATGAGCTAATGAATTTGCACAATTTATTATACCATTCAAATAATCTTTAACATTAAACTGATTAAAATAAATAAATTATATTATATTCTTTGTCTTACATATTCACTAACTTTAACATTTTATATATTACGTGCGTATTAAAATTATAGCTCACGCGACCACTTATTAGATAAAGACAATTTGATATAAAACGCGATACAATCAATTATATAAAAAAGATATGCTAAGATAAAGAGATGAAAGGACTTTGATAATTAATGCGTACTTAATACATTTTCGTATCATCAGAAATTCTCTTCGAAATGGATATTCTTTCGCATAAATTACTTCTGTTTCTGGAATGCGCGCAGTTTAATTCATAATGCTTTTCGAGTCCCCTTTGCATTCTATTCTTAATGTGCCGCGAGTATTCCCTAGGAAATTAATTTTCTCGTAATTAGTGAGAGTGACGCAGCTTTTGCAAACTGAAGTGTGGTCGCGACGTGCATGTTGGTTGTCTCGTAGGACAATAGGGATAGGGATTATATTTAACATGATATTAATTAGAAAAATGTCCATCTAACGAATATTTGGAATATTAAAACAAAGAGTTGAATTACAGAAATCTAATTGCTGTAGGTAGAATATCAATTAATATCAATTAATATCAATTAATAAATAAGTGACATTAGTCATAAATAACAATGGCTTCACGTGAAAGTTACGTTAAAACTTAAAAATACATGTAATATGTGTTGCAGATTTACACTCTTCTTTCAACCGTCTTTTTTCTATCTTTCTTTTATCTTTCATTTTGGGATAAATTTAAGATATATTATCCATAATAAAGATTTAATTCAACAGCCATATTTTCATCACATTATTTTTATGTACATTATTTTTCTCATTTATCCGTTTTACGGTATTTTGAGAGGTCAATTTGTAGTTCCCACTTTTGCATAATAAATTTACAAGGTTCTTAGTTTTTAATTTCCCTTGGAGAACTAAAGTATCTCAATTTGCACAAATTTCGCTTCTCAGCATTTATATATATTTTATAACATTTGTAACATTAATTATCTAGATATAAACGTGTATGTATTAAAATATCTACTGAACTCGAACTTCAAAGAGAATTATTACATAAGAGTTACGAGAAACGCTGGCACATTTTGCGACTTCACATGCAAATTAATTCATACATTTATCATCTTTTTTTTAATAAAAATGCCAAGGCATTCAACGAAATAAATTCATTTCGACTTAATACATGTACACTTTAATGTAGAAAATGAGCAAATTACATTTTGAAGTTATACACGATATCTATATACGGACGTACCTATATGTTTGCCGAAAGTAGATATGCTTGGCTTGCTTTTATCACATACATAAGTATTTGAATAGAGGAATGTAATTTTACTTCATAAAGCTCTGTGAAAGAATGCGTGTTTTAATAAATCAATTTTATTCCTTCTTTCATTTTGATTTCAATTTTTATTATGTTACATTCAGAAATTATGCAAAAGACGCGTGCAACACGAACAATACATGAAACATTATGAAGGTATGTGCTCCCGTTTATAACTTGCAATAGGGCACTCGCCCGTGATATATCGAGGAGAGAGCAGATACGAAATTTTCATCTTCAAAAGCTCGGCAGAACAACATTATGACATCTCGTGCGCTCGATGAAGCAACTTTTTTAATAGCAATATATTGTTAATTATAATAGCAATTAATTTATGCTATTTATAATAGCAATATATTTAATAGCAATATATTGTCACATCGAGAAACGTTATTCTGCAACTAACGATACGTCCAAAAAAAAAAGTACACCGTGTTTGGAACGAGTTGTACTGTAGGAAAGTCGCGGACAGTCAATATTTATCTTCTCTTGAGCGATGCTCAAGATTAATATCGATCTGATATTTAATGATATTGTGATAGAGGAACGAATTTATATCTTGTAAATATTTATTTCGTACATATAGATATATTCACTCACTAATATAGATATGTTAAAAAAAATTGGATCAGTATAACGTTACAACAATCTATTTTTTTTGCGAGTAAGTTTTTGCGAGTATTTATTTGTCATGGGATAACTGTGGCTTGTAATTAAGTTCGAGATAAAACTCATCAAAATCTTTTTTTTATAAATAAAACTTTTGGTTATCTGTTCTATATATTTAATAGGGCAATGTTTAATAATTCCCGCCTTATACAACTCGATTAAAAATGATGGTCATTATAGATGAAGAGGATTGCAGGCAAGTCAATATTTTGGTAGCAAATTACAAACGATTGTAATAATACGATAAAACTTATCCCTCGACACGAAGAAACGAGCGGCTATAGACTTCCCGACGGAGTTGAAGCGTTTGGATGAATCATGAGGGGAAAACTTCTCGTTCTATTGCGTCTAACAATTATCTCCTTCTTCCCCCTCTATAAAAAGTTCCCCGCAAATTTGTAACATGTACCTTTGTAATCGTGACGGTGGATGTGCGACGAATACAAATTTCCGAGAGTAACGCATTACTGAAATTCTTATCTATATTAGCGAAATCGCATTGATGACGGTGATATCGATCTGTCAGTGATTGAATACACGTGGATGTAATTCGTGAAAGAGATCACTTCTCTTTATTGGGCACACTTACATGTACAAAGCGACGTGATTAATAATAATAATAACGTTTTATAACATATGCTGCGGAGTATCCAAATCAAATAACGTGTTATATTAATGATGTAATTTATGTATATTTACGTAAATTATGATGACGAAAGGATATTTGTTCTAATGAAAGTTGAATTATATTCCCTTATTCAATCACGCCGCGCAATTTCTCCTGATAAGATCGTATTAAGTATCATTTATATTAAGGAGCTCTTCTTCATTTTAAGAATAAGCTTTCCCAAATTATATTTGATTATCTTGATCTATCTCTAATTCAGCACTCGAGTATACGGAAAGAACAGATTTGAAATAAAAATTTAGCTAAATATAGATTTGAAAATAAAGTTGTTATACTCAAACAAAATAATTATATAGGACAATCAGATTAGTTACTTGAATGTCAAAATTTATTGCAACATTGCTGATGGTACTTGAGTTTTTACCCAAAACTATTTTGACCCAAAACTATTTTCAGATTTGTATCTACCTAAATTTTCAGATATTTTATCATCATTTTCACACATAGATATACATTTGATTAATGTAATATAATATAGTTCCTTTATTTTATATTAAATTAACCACATTGTGATCATATTTTTATAATAGTATTATAATTGTCGACAATTATACTTACGATTCAGTATATTCTTTGCACTTTATCTTTGTGCACAGAAAGAACGATTTTTGCAGAAATATTTAAAAATTTAAATACACACACACACACACACACACACACACACACACACACACACACACACACACACACACACAGTATTAGTAAGTTAATTTATTAATTAATAATACTATTAATAACTAAATTAAT
>NW_012130074.1:4009460-4011072 GCF_000143395.1 Atta cephalotes
CGTACATAATTACTTACGTACTTACTAGTATAATTATTTACTTCGTACTTACTTACTTTGTTGTACACAAGAAGAAGTTAGTTATATAATAATTAAATTAAATAACACACACACACACACACACACACACACACACACACACACACACACACACACACACACAGATTTGAAAGTAATTTTGTTAAATTATTAAAATCATTTATACAAATTAAATCATTCTTCTCATGAGTTTTTATATTTTATACACGATAATTCGCACATCGCTGCTCAAAGACATTCATCGCGCAGCTTAATATTCTCTTTGCTTCAATTTACGCGGCATCGGAATGATATGCGCAATTAACTGGATTTTCACAAGCAATTAATTAATTAGCGTCCTTTCGCGGTGTGTTACAGGCGGGAGCTCTGCCGAGACCCTTAGGCGCGGCGACTGCGGCGGGATATGACGACAACAATTAATCGGCGGAGCTGATCCAGGGACATCTTTCCGATTTGTTTCTTGATGAAAACGCGCGACCACCCTCTCTTGTACAATATAAATTATGTATACTTCATCGTCATTGCATCTTAATCTGCGCGCGCGCTTCCCAGGCCGGTGATAAGCATCCCTAAAATTCCTGTATCTCTTATTCTGTCTAAAAAGAAAAGCGAAGCTTTTTTTTGAAAACAATTTGTGTTATCGAGCGAATGACTGATCGACGTAAAGAGAACTTCATCATTTGCACGCTTGATTTGCGCGCATGTTAATCTGGAGCGACGCGTTTTTAAAACGACAGTTTTACGGTAATCGATTTTTTCGCTGTGTATGAGATTTTGCGAGATTCATGACACTGTTCAATTTAAGAGAAATACGTTCTATAAGATCTTTCCTAAACAATTGCACTCGCCATTCTACCTCGTCATTTCCATTAATTAGTAACAGCGCTATAAAAGGACACTTGGCCTAAGTCCTTCATTCGTGAGATAACAATCTAACAATCTAAACGTTTCAATCGTTACAATTTTCTCTTCGCAATTGTCCCTTCGTTTAATTACATGTATCGACACAAAAATATAGAAATTACTTTACGCCCCCATGCGCTAATGTTATACAGCAGAATATCCCAGACTTTCCGGATGATTTGTTAATAAATCAAAAAGTAAGTTTATTTTCTTTGGAAAAAATTAAAACATTACTTGCTTTAATTGTCGATTTAATATTTCGGCTAATAATTAATTTTTATTAATATAATTAAACTTTATAAATATAATTAAACTTAATTAAAGTATAGTATTCTATTGTTCATTTACGCTTCAACTTATTAAACCTTTTTCTCATTTTTCTTAAATTATTATTACATAATAATTTTATAATTAGATCTTCCACTGAATATTTCTTTGAAAAGACAAAGAGAAAGTAATAAATCTGATCTGGAAGATTGTTTCATAATTCTGGGACATCGTATAATTTTCAACAGCTGGCCTGTTGGTCCATCGATCGATTAATAGGCGTAGTCTCACGATAAATGTGCCAAATAATATGATCGTTGTATTATAAAAAGAAAAAAAGATCTGCATTATCTATGACGTATGTATATATATATATATATATATATATATATATATATATATA
>NW_012130074.1:4014005-4019767 GCF_000143395.1 Atta cephalotes
ATATATATATAAGAAATTTAAGCAGATATTTTTCTTTTTCAATATAAATAAATCATTTCGGAATGTTAAATGTCACTTTTAAAATATCTCGATTTTATATTATTTTTTATATATATATAATACATATTATACATATAATAATTTCCGTTAATCTTTGTTAAAAATAAATTTAAATAAAAATGCAAATTCTTGTCATATAAAACTCATCCATATATATTGTGCAAACTGTATTTTAATATGAGAATTAATAATAAATTTATACAATTAACTCTTCAAACGATATTTCGTAAAAACATACGACCTGCTGTCTGTCCAAATAATTGGACCAATTTGGATCTTGCTTCAGCGCTGGTATAATTACGTGCTCCGGTTCGTTAACAGTTATCACCAATATGTGAAATAAGCTGTACAATACCAAAGATGAAGTTATTTTTAGCGTTTTGTCACACGCCGAACTACTGCATAAAAAGCCGCTACAACTTCTTTCGTCTGTCTTCGATTTTTCAACTGCGTCACTGTCGTCCACGCACGTAACGCCCACGTTTTGACGTACTAAGGTCTTCAGCAACATCTTTGCCACAATGTAATTACTCATCGATATCACCTGCAAAGAGAAGTTTCACAGAAATAATAAAATGAATAGCTTCGTTAGGACATCGTGTTAAGTAATCACCTTCATTAATTGAGGCCAGTTAGGTTGAGGTTGATGTCTTAAAACATTCAACTCAAGAATGACAACTTTATCCTCGGATAATGTTATAATGTCAGCTGGAGAATTAATTGCATCTAATCCTAATAAATTTGGAGCGCATATCAATAGCCAAGGTGCAGGACCTCGTCGAGGACGCAATATCGTCAAATTTTCCAATCCATGTCGGAAGATCTAAATAACAATTATTAAAAAACAGTTGTTTTTAAAATATACGAGAGAAATTTTATTATTGTAAGTTTCAATAAATAAATAATATTTCTCTTTTCACGTAAAATTTTGTACAATCTTACACGTTGGTACACGTTACTTTAATAAATTTATTTAAGTAACTTCGAAAATAGTATTTTTCTTTATATCCAACTTATTAAAACAGTTCCAAATATCACTTATGATATATTAAAATATTCAGAAATACCTGGTACAATTCTTTAAGAGGAGTACCTCTAAGCAGCAAGCAGATTAACAATTCATTACATTTTGCGTGTATATCTCTTATTACTGTCGGCAAATTATTCGGACGTGTACCAATCATTCCATCGCTATCAACACATGCGCCTAAAGCGAGATAGCCTGTACAGCAAAGTGCATTAAAGGCATCCGACCAAAATTGTTCAAATCGTGCCAGTGTCGGTCGTCCCTGTCACAATTTCATTTTTATCTCCATTTTCCATCTCGGTTACTTACACAGACTATACTCAAATGCGCTTCAATAAATCGCGGACTGCATAATACAATAAATAAATAAATCATGCAAAAGAGCAAAAATGAACATAAATTGATTTTACGTTTGGTCAAATATAAAATTTGCGTTGGTGGTTTACGATAACAATAAAATATTCAATGGAGATAAATGAACACGAAACAAATTGAAAGATTAATCAGAACTAGTCGTGAAATATCTCATAAACTTACGTGAATGAATCGCGTAGTTATGATAGACAGAGACTCATTTAGCATCTCTGAAAATACGCGCTGTGCCATCTTAGGCGATACTGTGTTCCATAAATCCGCCTTAGTACCTAGAAATATTAACATATCGTTTTTGCAAAACATTATTTCGCGGAACGTCATAAATTTATTTTCATGGAATATCAGAAGAAATTATGTCATGAAAAACGAGTTGAGTGCTTTACCTTGCATGTACAACCACCACATTTGTATAACATAAGAGCATCGTTCTCTTTCGAAGAATGGTTTGTTGCTGTGCCAACTGAGAGAATCCGCCTCGTTAAGAATATATAAGGAAATTAATCGACAATGCAGATCGAGCAGTCTCTCTGCCACAGCTTCGGCCATTTCGTGAAACGCTTTATGAGACTTATTAATCTTTTCGCTATTAGAAGAAAAAGCGATGATAAGAGTCGAATAAAATCATGTAAAAATACAAGTTACTCGACTTTAAGCATAAGAAGAATTAATATAAATGATTAATATAATGATTAAAAGTTATTAAGTTTTAAACGTAATTAAATTATTTGTTGTTTAAAATTAAATTTTAAATATAACAAGACCAAGAAAGAGAAAGTGTATCATTTTATAAATTTAATAATAGGTACTCACAATAAGAAATAAAAAATACGTATTAATTTTAAGAATTAAAGAATTAAATTAAATATTTTTTTGCTGATATTATTTTTTGCAATATCATTACTTTAAGACAAAATAAATGTTTTTTTGTTTCTATCTATTACTATTATACATATATTCATTTATAGTGTCATGAAATCAATATTTTAATTTTTATACGCGAGATTGTATTTTATAAATCGTGACAAATATGATAGAAAAATATTGTTAACATCAAAATGTTAATTTTTATGTGACTGAGAAAACTATCTAAAATCTATTTTATGCAGCTATCCTCGGAAAAAAATTTTGGAATGTAATAAATTGAGATAAAAAACTACAAAATAGAATGAATGTAGCTTTTGTAATATAAAGCACCTTGACTGAGAAGAGATTGTTCCTTTTGCATGCTGATTGTAACACCATAAGCAATTACGTATCAATGCCGCCGCACCTAGAGTAGCGGTGAGCACAGTGAGATCAGCGTGATCCAAAGATTCTTGGATCAACATGTGTAGATGTTCTAAAAAAACAAAAATTTTATAGTACTGCATCACTTGTTCTTCTCTTCAAATACTTCAATTTTAGTCCAAATTGTACCAATATAAAAAAAAAATTATTCAAAATGCAAACGCAATTTCCTTGCAGAGATGATTTATTCAATTAACTTAATGTCAAATTTCTTTAATAGAAATTTAATCCAACGATGAATTACGGAGCATATTCCTAACTGATATTATTTGTCATTTTACATTAAAATGACATATGTAACAACATGGATATTTTTTAACTAAATGTTAAAATTTCTTCTTAAAAAAAATTCGATACTAAGTTAATAAAATAATCCGCTAGTGATCCCTGCTTTTTAAAATTTTATTTTCTGTATTTTAACGCTAATTAAAAAAAAAATTTTAGTGAATTAAACATCCAGAGCATAAAATATATATTTTTCATATAATTTATAACAGCTGACTAAAAATAAATCATTTTGTTATTTAATTTTTAATTATTAGAATATCAATATATTAACAATTTATTATATAACAATATATTAACAATTTAAAACGTTTTTTCTAAAAATAAATTTTTTGTAATGATATATTGCTTTTATAAATTGATTGTATAATATATCAATTTTTCATATGTATGTGTTATTAAATTCTAATAATATTTTATATAAGAAAATCCTTTTAAAAATACAATATTATTTTATAAACGATTTTTATAATTTATTTAGGATTTAGAATAAAATTTTGTTTATAATTTTATGTCATATAATATGAAAAATATTTAAAGGTTTAAGTTACATGTAATGTAAGCATTTGCAATTCTACACAATATAATTTTTATTTATAATTAATTAAATAAATAATTAATTAAATTTTAAATTTTTGCAGCTTTTTTTACAATCTTCTGATAGCTAATATTTTTTTCTTTTATTTTCTTAAGCACATGTCTGTCATTCTCATGCACCTCTTTGTAATTTTTACTTTCTTAATTAATTGAGCTAAATATATTTATGTAGTCACATTTACATTTCTCATAACAAATTAAAATTTACATTATGAAATGTAATTAAATGTTAGGAAAATATTAAATTTAGAATTAATTGTTCCTTTTCTTTTACGAGCAATTTTTCTCAATTTTCTTTTGTAATTTTTTTATCTTTTTATATAGTTATTTCGAATATTATATCTGTTTATATTTCTTATCGGGAATCAAGAGGAAGTGTACCTAACAGTTGCTCGGCAGTGTCAACAACGAGCATGATAAAATCGGATGGCTGGATCCGTTTAATGACACCATCTTCACTATCGACACTGGATGAGCTTTCATTCCCGGAGGAACTCAAACCGGAAGGTCGCTTAAAAGCGGCCATGAAATCTGCTTCCCACCATGTAACAATCTTAATCGCGGCAAACGAGGCATGCCGTGGAAAATCTAGTCTTCCGCCACTGATGCGTATGCAGAGGGGTTCTCTCAGAACAGTTTGCATCTCCTGCATCGGAAAACGCGATATAGACTATGCGAGTATTAAATTTTGTTTATAAATTTATTTATAAATTACAACATTGAGCATCAACATTAACTCTATTTAGGCTGGTATTCATAGTCGATTCTTATATTTAAGACTATCTTAAATATTCAAGATGTCATGAACCAAGCAGAGAGCATTAGCATCTTAAGACATTACTTAAGACGATTTTAAAATAAAAAAAATAGACTATGAATGCCGATCTTAAAATATTCTCAATTTTAAATACATTATTATATTTTGATTTAAAATAATGTCGTGTACACCTATTGTGCGAAATAATGATGTGATAATGACAAATAACTGAATTGCTCGATTTGCATGTGTATCTATACGTATATAACGTGCAGCGATTCTCTAGTTTCGAGAACAAGGCCGATAAATCAATCCTTCCTTGTAATTAAATCATGTCGAGCTACATGGCAAACGGAGTAATTTCGAAACAACGCGCTTTCGATGTATCGTTTTACGCCATTCCATGGATGTAATCTACGTGCTAAAAGCATTGAAGCTGATACCAAACTGTCGCGAAAATCGACGTGACAAATTTCATTAAATCATTCACAAACTGCAACATAGAAATTGCACAAATGATTTATCATCTAATTGATACCTGGTAATATTCCATATCCCGTTGTAATAAAATTCTTACGCGATCGACCAAATTTCCATCTTCCATAATCTCCATTTTTGATCTCTATCGAATAACATAGAAGACAATTATGCTTGGACGACCTAATTTAATTGATTCTTTATAATTTTGTTTGTGTATAAGCAAATTCTACGTGTAGTAAATAAAACTGAAATAAAAAGCGACCTTTCAATGTAACATAGACTTGTCGTTTATGTTTTAAATAATTTAAAATAATAGATACTGATTCTATCTTAAAAATTTCAATCAATTAATTAATTAATTAATCAATTAATTAAATAATTCAACAAAAAAAATTGAAGCATATAAGCTCACTCTCTTACTTTCTTTGTTCTTACTCATCTTTTAGATAAATTATCACAAATAATTTATCCGGAGATGAAACAATCGACAAATTTTAAAGTAAAATAATAAGATCTGAAATTAATCTCTCAAATTAAAGACAATATGAACTTGCTTAAAAATACTATTCAAGATTTATTTCTTTCATTTCTAACCAAATTTCATTAAACACAAATCTCAAATTCATTAAACAACCTAATTAATTAGTTGGAATCACTCTCATAAAAAAATATAATGATAACACGCACACGTACTCTATGCTGCGTTTATTACAAATATATTTAGTATTTACAATATAAAACGAAAATATATTAAAATTACCAATTTAAAATGTGATTCATTTGTGTATTCATTTGTGAATAATGCGAGTATAAATTGTCTTTTGAGAAGAGATTACAATGCAATATACATATATGTATATATATATATATATATATATATATATATATATATAT
>NW_012130074.1:4021787-4029677 GCF_000143395.1 Atta cephalotes
TATATATATATATATATATATATATATATATACAATAATATATAAATATATTATATATTTATAATTATATATATGTTAAAATATATCAGATATATATATATATTTTTACAGATATATATAAATATTTTTTCTTTAAAAAATAACTTATATTCGTTCTATGTTCCATATTTGCTGCAATATAAAGTATAATACTAAATAACAACGTACACGTGCTATTATAAAAATTCATTGCTTCTGCAGTGCAAATATGCAATATATAACTTGATATTAAAATTACTTACATGAAATTTCTTTAATATCGTTATAAATGCAGCATTTATACTGATTTCTTATTTTTTTATATTAGTTTTATGTACAATTTTTATAAATCAGACTTCATTAATGTCTAATAGTCTTTAGTAATATAATTATATCAAATAGATTATAGATTCGCGCAATTGTGTAATTAACTTCTATTAATATTATTTTTTAGAACTATCCATCACAACTTGTTTCTCTCTACCACTAAAAGAACATTTGTCAAAGCATGCTTCAAATTTTACAATTGTTGGTATTTCATTATTAAGTAGTTCATGTAAGGTTTTGCCATCATGTTTGTATATCCATTGGCTATTTACAAAATCATAACGTTTGGGTCCAGATTTTGGAGAGGAGAGCCAAATTTGCTTGTTCGGTGTTTGACGATTTATAACATAAGTACCATATGGCTTGCCAAATTTCACAGTTAAAACTCCATCCTGCAGCAAAAATTTTCTTAGTATATTGATAGACTCACAAAATAAGAATTATAAATTTTTTAATTAGTGCAATGTATATGCCAAATAGATCATAGATCCCATAATCATATAACATAATCATAATCATCCCATAATCATTAAACTTCTATTATTTATTACTTCTTAGAACTATCACATCGTGTTTCTCTCTACTACTAAAAAAAAACAATGATTAGAAGAAAATGATGAGTATACAATATACATACTCCGTAAGACACATCAGCATCTGGTAAATGCACCGCTGTTTCAACCAATTCTTCAAAATACTCAGTTAATGAGTCCAAAGTTTCATCACAGATTTTCTCATATTCCACAGAGCTAAGTTCGCTAAAATTACATAAATAAAAATTATACAAATTTCTTTTTACATTAATAGTACATTCAAATATTACACATTGTTGATTTGAAATGTCACAAATAACGTAATAATGCTTACTTTTCTGTCGAATACTTAGTAGTTGTACTAAAATTTTTTATAGATAATTGCAGTAATGTTCGTGGATTTCTCTTTGAAAAACGTATTGAATTGTGATTGACATAACCTGCAATATAGCTGATGGACCTATTCAATTGTAGAATAGTTCGTTTTTTGATTGAAATTCTAGGAAGGAATAGATTGCAAGATAACCTTGGAATTATGTAAGATCTCGTCACAACGGTTAACATGATAAATAATCTCTCTTAACAGTTTTATTGATTAAACAAGTTCTCCGGTTTATATGTACAGTAGTATTTCTTGACGTATGTTTACATTGCTGCGTCGGTATAGTCACTCGTTATGCGCGGAACTATTTTGTGTAAATTAAACGTTAATTGCATTTTTATTAAATTTCTATATTATTTTCTACTAAACTTTTTAGTATTTTGATTAAAATTCGTTTTAAGAAATTCAGTTAATAAAATAATTATCTAATTAACTACGAAATAAATTAATATTTTAATAATACTCGAGAAAAAAATGTTTCATATATAATTATATAGATATATAAATTATATATAAAATTATATATAATTAAAAAAATTGACATATTTTAAATACAATTATACATTAATATATATATATAAAATGTTCATAAGGTTTTTTCTCAATATTTAAAGCTTTCCCTAGTGAAAATTTTTCTCAGAATTTTTTATATAATTTTTCAGGATTTCTATATAATTTTTTAGAATTTCTACATAATTTTATAACTTTTTCACATTTTTTTATACAAATTGGAACACTTCTCAGAAAATCTACATCTTTCCTCAGAATTTTTCATATATATTAATTATGAAATATCATAAAATTTTTCGTAAGTATAATTTCTGATGAAATGTTATAAAATCTAAAAAATTAAAAAATATTTTTAAAATTATGGAATGAGAAATCTCAGTATATTTCAGAATTCACATATATGAAAAATTCTGAAAGAAGATGTAAACTTTCCGAATATTTCTGAGTATTTCTAAAAAATGTTTCAATTCGTATAAAAATTATAAAAAAATTTTTTCATCATGATCATGAAAAAATTACAACTTTTTATATGTCACTTACACAATTGTTATATATAATTTATATTATAATTATATTTAAAAAATTATTTATAAAATACAATTGTTTTCAAATCCTGGTAAACATCAATTAATAGTTTGATAACAGTGTTATAATTTTACAGTACAATTAATGTAATGTAGCTATTACGTACACATTGCGTATAATATTTATGTTGTTGCGTGTGGTGTTATTATGTTACAGTTAGTTGCATTATCTTTCTTTCAATTGCGAGTATCATTATCAACCTCTGAAAGTCTGGACAATAACTCGAGATTACATAATTGTTTTTATAGGTTTTTGGATGATTCGTCATCGATAATAGCTGTATTCAACGAGGGAATTCCAAAACTATACAAGACGCAATCTGCATGATGAATAAGGAAAAACGTAAAGGAAGGAGCAAAGAAAGTAGTGGAAGAAACAGTAGTGAATCATGAAAACGCGACGCATGCATGTATTAATCTTTTCTTCTAGCACGATACTTCGTACTTGATAAATATCGTGTGTACAACATTAAGAATTGATAATCGCGAACATGCTCTCTCGCAGAGTGGATCGTGCGATAGTTCAACTGATTTTCGTACTAACATGCATACTTGTGAAACCAGTGCTTCCCTATGTGCTACCGAATCCGATTTTCGAGGTGTTAAAGCCGCAAGGTCTTCGAGTCTCTATACCTGGTAGGTTTATAGCTTTTTTCTCTTAAAAAAGATTGTAACAACCGCAAAAGATTAAATAGAAAGAAGAGTTTCCAAAAAATTTCTTTAAAAAATCACTATATATAAAAAATGATTTTTTTAAGGAACATTAAAAAATGCCTGATTTAAATTTCATCCAATAAATAATCTAACAAATAATTATTGCATAACATGTTTTATGATAACGTGTGAAATGTTGACGTGAACGTGTTAAACATTGTATTTTACACATGAGATCTAATGAATATATTGATATATATATAATTTAATAATATGATAAAAAATCACGTATATCATTTTAAATTATATATAAAAATATTAAAAATGGTATCCTAGCAGAAAATTTGTTAGAAACACATTTTTGTAATTAAATTGAAAAATAAAATTAGATCAAAAGATAACTGTTTGAATATAATAAACATGTAACATGAACGCTCATTTAATTCCGCCCGCGAAAAAATGTTATATATGGACATGTTTTGTATATAATTATATATCATTATATATAAAATAAATAAATTTTTTATATAATTATATATGAAATATTTTTTCCTGAACATCAATATAAATATCTATATAATTCTAAAAAATCAGTCGATGCGTAACAATCGTGTCAAGTCAATTATTTTTCTCAATTATCATAAATGTGTATGTATATATACATTTAATTTTAGGAAAATGTGTACTTTAACATATACATATATATGTATTTCATAATCCTATTGTTTTTGTTTTAAATAATATTGATTCTCTCGATAAAATAAAAATTATATGAACATCAAAAAACATGGTCTCGGAACGCTAAGAACATAATAAAATTAATGTCATTAATTAATAATTATTTACATAATGTTATGATATACACGTATTAAATTTGTTCTACTCAAATTTTATATGAAATCTATAGAAATTATTTGAATTATATATATAACTTTGTATCAGTTATATAGTTTGTTTTTACACGGATAATATAGTACTCTTCATTTGCAAATTAAGTATTTCATATATAACATCCTCTATTTGTATGTATATTAATAAAAATAATCATATATATAATTATTATCATATTTCTTCAACCATAGATATGTACAACAAAAATATTCGAAGAGAGAAAAACTTCAAAAATTCTCCAAAATGTTTATTAAGATAATTATTAACATTGCTAAAAGCAAAGAGCGGAAAACAATAAGTACATAATTCGTTACTTGTATATATATTATATATAATAATAATCATTACATAATAATTTATTTATTAATTTTCGAATTCTTTGGGATATAAAAAATATTCCGATACTAATGACTCTTTTTGCAATACTATTTCATTAATATTAAATATATTTTTACTTTGCTTTTATCATAGTAGTTAAAAGAGAGATTAATGATTGTGACCTTAATGATTATGTGACCTATGAGAACATGTAAATGACAAGATGTTTAACTCTTTCAACATGTCCTTTATCTTATAATATTTCAAGTTTTGACATTACATTTCTAAGAAAACAAATAACATGAATTAATACGATAAATATAATAATACTACAACTAATTATTATAAAAATGATATGTATATTTTATTCTAAAAATATCTTAAAAAATAGGATCACTTAAAAAATAAAAAGATGTTAGATAAAAATTGTATATCTAAATAAATAATAATATTTGAATAAAAAAGAAAAATTAGTTTATATTTAATGATGATGCGTTTAACAGATGCACCGGGTTTAAGAATATTTGGATTCCACGCCAACATCAATAAAGCAATTCGCACTAATGAATACGGTCAAATCGCTGGTGATACCTATTTGGCAACAGATGATCGCTGGACTTTTGAGGATTCGGATGTGACTATAAAAAATGGAGATGTACTTCATTATTGGATTTATGTGCAAGCGAATGGAATTAATCACAAGAAGAATAACCAAAGATGGACGTATTCCCGTAAGATTATTTATATAAACACACGATTTCTCTGATATAAAAATAGTAAAAAATATTATTATGTATATAATATTTCAAATTAATAATGATAGAAAATGAAGTTGATAGTCAAGAAACTACACAGACGAATTCTTCAAAATACGAAATTCCAACCGAGGGCCGATTACTACTTGAAGACTATTTTAATTTTTTCAACGAATCATTATGGAAACGCGAGATAAAAATGCCATTAGATCCGGTGGGTAATGGGTATATATATTCATACTATGTGTATATAACTGTATATAGACATATATGTATATTTCATTTCAACTCAATAAAATTAATTATGTTGAAATTAGGACAACGAATTTTGCGTATATCACAATCAAAATCATAAGCAACTTGTGCAAGTTCATGATGGTCAATTATTCATAAGACCAATTATACTGGAAGACTATTATGGCGAGAATGCGACCGCATACGGAAGATTACAACTTAATGAGTAAATATAAGTAAATTAAATTTCTATTGCATTTTTTTTGTTTTATAATCTAGCTTTTCGTAGATGTACGAGCTTGGTTGCTTTCGAATGTACGCGACAGGCATTATCCTATAGCATTTTGCCACCCGTTATATCCGCACGTTTTACCACGAAAGAACGTTTCGTTTTGCAATATGGAAAGATTGAAATACGCGCGAAGTTTCCTGAGGGCGATTGGTTGTATCCAGGTAATTCTGTAATTTTTTTATTGCGAGCGAGACATATATTACGCAATGTGAAACACGTTGTATTGAATCTGTACAGTATCACATAAATTAATCTGAATAAAATACAAAATATAAGACAATTTATATAATTTTTTTAATTGCAATTAAATGTATAAGATATATGTCATAATATAATAATAATGTCTTATTAATTACAAGTTGTTAAATATTAATAACGACACTTATAGTTACTACATAATTTGATTTAATCTCGATCTAAATTTATATCATATTATTAACATATTTTTGCAGCATATATATATATTTTACATTTAATTAAGTGAAGAGTATATTATTTCATTTACGTAGTAATTAATTTATACATACAGTATAATTTAAAAAAATTTCATTGCTCTCTTTTGCTTTTCTATAGAAAGTTTCGATCAGATTTTTTCTTTATATTTTTCTAACAATGATAAATATTATTTAGATAAAACTTGATTTATTTCCCTTTAAATGGTTAATGGATTTGTCACAATTTACAGTACTATTTTTCTCTGAGAAAAATATAACATTATCACAAAATTCTCAAGGAAATATATATTTAGCCATAATTATGCAACAATAAATATTAAATAGTATACTTGATATATATATATATATATATGAATTACATATATATATATTTTATTGAAATATTTAAGTGGAAATTAATTACATAAAACAAAAATTTAAAATACATAAAATATATGTCCTAATAATTTTATCAGAAATGTGGCTTGAGCCACGTTATTCTACTTACGGTATGAACTACGCGAGCGGCCGTGTTCTTTTGGGTTTAACACGCGGCAATGAGAATTTGGTGAATGCCACGGACGTTTCGAAGATCTATGATACTAGACGATTGGATTTTGGCGTGAGAGTAAGTCCATCTCTTAATGAAATCCAAGAGATACTCGTCACAAAAGTAAACGAATTCGGACCACGATGGACGAAGGATTTCCATGTGTACACGACGATCTGGACCAGTGATGGTTTCACATTTTTGGTCGACGGCGAAGAAGTTGGCCGAATAAGCCCAAATGAAGAGAGATGGACGAGTAATCCTCACGCAGACAGAAAAGCTGCCCCGTTCGATCAAGAGGTACCATTTAGTTCTATTATTCTATTGCATTATTCTATAGTTTTGTTGCTTTAAAACGGTTTTTATATTCTTTGTAGTTTAAGCAAACATTATGAATTTATGAGGACATTTTATTTGTATCACATCTGTTTACCTTTTACATATATGTCTCGAATTTAAATATTTAAACTTTAGAAACGTATAGAGGATCAATAAATTAAAAAAAAAGTCCTATAAAGATATGCTCGGTTTAGAAGAAAATCGCAAAAAAGACAAAATATAGTTTTCATTTTTGTATTTTTCTTTCTCATTACTTATTCACGTTATATTTATTCACTTGCTTAATGTAGATATTGTTTAAAATGTTGACCTCTTGCAGCAATGCAAGCATTGTATCTAGTACGGACCGTTCGTGTTGCAGCCAAACACTGATTTGGCGATATTTGGTACACTGCAGCCTCTATTCGATTTCTTAATTGTTCTCTTGAGTTGACTGGCGACGAATAAACTTCCTGCTTCACCTCCTACACAAAGAAGTTTAGTGGTGTCAAAATCAGATCGGGGTGATCAAGGTACTATTCTTCTACGTGATTTCTTTGATTATTTAGAAGACATCCACCTGCAGCACGGATTGAAATGTGGTTTCAATTTGATGGATGTCCAACTCATTATGACGAACTATTCGAGCTTGGCTAGATAGACATTATCCACTATGACGGATAGGACGTGAAGGAGTAGTACATCAGATCAGTCAGATCAGTGTTTGGTTGCAACATGAGCTGTACTAGATACAATGTTTGCATTGCTGCAAGAGGCTAACATTTTGAACAATATCTACATTAAGCAAGTGAATAAATACAATGTAAACAAATGTAAATAAGGAGAAAATACAAAAATGAAGACTACGTCTTTTTTTGTTTCGTTTACAATTTTCTCCAAAACGAAGCAAAAACGAGAATATCTTTACTGAACTTTTATTCTTAGTTTATCGATTCTCTACACGCTCCCGAAGTTTAGACATATAAATTCGGGCCATCCTGTATAGTACAAATTAATTAAATAATTGTACACACACACACACACACACACACACAACTAATTTACTTAAAATTAATATTATTATTTTATA
>NW_012130074.1:4031159-4035590 GCF_000143395.1 Atta cephalotes
CACACACACACACACACACACACACACAAATTTCTTAAAATTAAATATTTATATTTTTTATAATAGTTCTTTATCACTCTTGGTGTCGGTGTGGGTGGAGTACGTGTGTTTCCGGATGGTACACACAGTTCCGGAATGCGAAAACCGTGGAGAAATATAGACGCTAAGGTACACTTTAATATTTTTTTATATTATTTAATTTAATTTAATCATTTAATATTATTTAATTAATCAATTTATGTTAATTTAATATGTTGATGCTTTAATTTTCATTCTTAAAGTTTTTTTTTTAAATAAGCATTCGTTTTTTAAATAATTACATGAAATATCATCTTGATTCTAGGCAATGTTGAATTTCTGGAACTCTCGGAATCAATGGCTACCAAGCTGGAGACGAGACAGTGGCAATAAAACTGCTTTTGTAATAGATTACGTCAAAGTGTGGACTTTTTGAACGTTGCATAATTCTTCATTTTTTTATCATATTCACTATTTTTTTTTATCATTTATGTTTGTTAGTTATATTATATTTAGTAGACCGGATCTTTTTTATCGCGCGGCAATTATATCCTACGTAGGCATTCAGTATTGCGAACATGAAGAAACAAGCTATCAGCAAAAATAGGCAAATCGGTTACCTTCTGATTCAATAATAGCAGAAGATTATAACGTTGCCTGCAATGTTATTGCACTTGGTGGAATCTCCACCAAGATTATAAAGGCCTTTTTACCTGCGTAATTAGAGTCCTGTAATTGGACCACTTCTGTTTCTATAAAAGGGTGAACGATACTCCCGTAAAATTGGAAAGAAATTCAAGGTCGCCCAGAGCTGGTTTTTACCTTTAATGATGCCTCCATTAGTCGCTCGGACGATTATCCTCTGATAATATTCCTGCCGATCACGACATGAACATGAAAATGTCTTAAACCAATGCGAAGTTTATCAAGGGCATAACATTTTCTATAGAATAGATGGTATCATTGTATTCGCAATTAAATTTTGCTCTATGTGTTATATCGCTTTTCTTTTTTTTCTAATAATAGCTATTTTTTTATTCTATGTTTTCTATTATAATCAAATAGATACAAAATTATATAATCAAAGAATAATCAGGTACTTATTTATATTCCAAAGAAATATTACATCATTATATGAAATATGAAAAGCGGCAACGTGCATAGCTCACAGTTAAAAATATGGTACCAGACATGATATATATTATGGCAAGTGATTGTCAAGGTCATCCCCGTGGTAGATTCGATTTCATTCGTTAATTTCACTTTTTTTACGTCACGAAGTTTCGAAAATTCGAAAAAAAATTTGTTTCCAAGATTGTATAGCAAAGCATCTATCTGAAATTGACTACCTTTTTAAACAATGTATAAAGAAATTAGATGAAAAAAAAGAATATAATTAAAGCACAATGTCGGCTTTCGATCTGGCCCAACATTCAAACCGGTTTACCTCGGTTAATGTTGGAAACAAGAAAAAAGGATCATCATGCAGTTTCTTCCGTCTGCTTCGTGGTATCACGACTGATGCTCCGGCAGGATCCGATTAATTTTAACGTTCTGTGGTACGCACGTGTGCTACCTTACTATGGCATAAAATCTCGACAAAGTCGAACGACCTCAGTTCGGCTTTGACGTCTTGTCTGGTTTTGTTTTTGCGGCCTCTTCTACGTGGCTTTTTCCTCGTGAACAGTCGATCGATAGCTCCCGCGGTAGCTACCACGATTTCCTCTCCCACAGTTGGCAGACAATTCAAATTCTGTTCTAACTTGCAATAAATTTTGTTAAATGTGTGTAAACTTAGTACCTTATTTTAACTTAAGTCAGTAAGTCAGCAGTTACTTGCAAAGATCTCGTGACAGATAATGACTTTAAAAAAAGTGACTGTTATTTTAATCATCTTCGTTTGGGCCACTGATTCTCTGGCGATTTATTATCCTCGTTCAAAACGATCAAGTAAGTGATTTTAATATAATTTTTATCATTACAGATTATATGCTATGTAATCTAAAACTCTGGAATCTATTCATATTTTTCTAATATTAACACAATTTTGGATGAAAATTGATCTAATTAAGAATAATTCAGAATTTTTTACTTTTTTATATCTCCTTTATAAGTTGCAAAATATTGGAATAACTAAATTAATATTATTTTAACAGATGAACTTTAATTTAAACAATCTTATTAAATGTTATTTTTAATATAAAACTCAAAAAAGTACATGAGTGAAAATTCATCTACGGTAAAGAATTAATTAGAGTAATTTCTGGTAAGAACGATATCAATTGTTTTGATATCTATATAAAGTTTAAATATATTCTAAATTAATAGATATTTATCTTTTATTATAGAGTCAGAATTATTTATATTCAAAACGCAAAAATTAAAAAAAATATCTAAAGGATTTCATAAAAGAGTGATCAAAATATTTTAAATTCTCTTTAAACACTTTTCAAATATATTTCTTAATGTATGCAATGTAACATCGATTTATTACCTGAACGTAAATTTCAACAAGAATACATGTGTATATATTTACATATATGTGTATATATTTAGCAAAGATGTCATTCAATTAATGCATGTTTAAATGTTTTAAATAAAAACAGTTGTCACTATCCACAGCATAATTTTTCCATCTCACAATGCATGCAGTTGAATAATTGAAACACTTGATTAAGAATGCGTATTGTCGACTCGTATATGCCGCCGTTGGTGCAACCAGCTTTATATAAAATTATACAAGAATTAGATAAGTAAGTATTGTATACATTATGAAAATTTTATTTCAGGTAATGAATATATATTGCACAGATGTACAGCTACTGCGGAATTAATTAGAAAGCATAGGAATGAGGATGTTGGAGCCAGTTTACGCAGAGCTGAAGGAAACTTGGCACAATCGCAAATGCAACAAAAAGGTTCTCTGATTGACGCTATTCAATCCGAAACTTCCAAGCAAATTTCGAACGGTGTTTTTCGACGTATGACTCATATGAGAAGACGCGGTAGTGGGCACGCACGTCGAATCGCAGGCAAACATTTAGCAGATACACCTCTTAAAACCGTAAACATCAATGTACCACAAGACAGACCATCAGCCTTTAAGAAGAAGAATCCATTACCGGAACTCTTGCGTAATATATCGAGCAGAAACATCGATTCGTCGCCACATGTAATAATTATCAAATCTCTCACTTAATATTTTTCCAATGACAATTTCAATTTTAATAAATTTTCAATTTATACTGCCGCAGATTTTAATTTTATTGCAATTAGTGTATAACTGCGTAATACATAATATTTGTAATAATACTAAAGAAAAGCATATCATTTTTTTAGAACAATTTACCAATCTTATCTTTCTACAAATATTAATATTAATAAATATTATTGTTTATAACTGCGGCCTTTTAAAATAAGATTATTTTTATCGTATAATTAAATTTTCAATTAAAATAAGTATAAAGTTAAATAAATAAACTTGAAATGTATTTTTTTGTAGTTTATATTGATAAACTATCTATACAACCTGGATCATATAAACATATTCATAATTATATATTATATAGTTACGTATTACTCATTGCAGCTATACTCTCAGACAATTTCTCCATCTCAACCTGCAAGTAAAAGTTCTTAGATAAGTCAGATGCAAATGAATTTGAATCTATTTTATATTATAGGTCCGTCCTTTTCAGCTAAACTTCTTGCATTATTTCTTCATTTTCTCGTTTCTATGTAGAGAAAAAAAACGAGGAAAGATGAACAGTACAAAGTACATAGAAGTATAGTTGAATTATATAAATACATATAAAACTCTGACCTTGGTCACTTTCATTGCCACTCCTTCTGGCAAATTTCTTTGAAGATATTCTAGAAAAGTATCTGCTGTCGATCCAGTCAATTTTAAAAAGTCTATATAGCGATAGTAAGTCCTAATTTCATACTGAACCCGGTGCTTCTTATGAACATGAGCAGATTTTAGTACTGTCCAGCGTTCGTGGATAGCTTTATATGGTGCTGTACTATAAACAAAAAAAATTTTAATATATTATCCAATCAGCTATTTTTTGTGATGTTTTCTGTGGGTGGAAGACTTATGTAAGTGCTTTTATCACTCTATACGATATTCAATACAGAATCTCAATATGATCCAATCGTTGCTAAATGTTAAAGTTAAATAATCGAATAAGATCTGATTGCATCAATGTTACTTTAGGCCTATTCTTTTTGGCTGAATTTTTGCACCAGTTCATCTTTCTTCTTCTTTTCTTCTGAAAAGAAAGAAAGATGAACTGGCAAAAGTTTAGCTAAAAAAAATAAGCCTTTTGATTTTAAGCAAGATTTAAAATTCTCACTTTCTTTTTTTAAAGCCGAGAGAGAGAGAGAGAGAGAGAGAGAGAGAGAGAGAGA
>NW_012130074.1:4036244-4044062 GCF_000143395.1 Atta cephalotes
GAGAGAGAGAGATGGAAAGTTTTAAGCTTTACTTAAAGTCAAAGTAACATTGATACAATCGGATCTAATTAGAACATTAATAAACAAATAAGAACTCACTTTCTACCTATGTTGATCTTCAAATGTTCTGCAGCCATCGTTGCAAATTTTCCATAACTCTTTAATACCGCTGGATCATTTCCCCTGACTTCAACTTCAATTTTTTTATACAACTTATCTGGTGTACCCTAAGAAATAAATATTCTATTTACACACTGTATTTGAATAAATTAATGAAAATACAGCAATAACAAAATTTACTGTGTTTATCGAAAGAGAGATCTGTTCATTCATTGAATCCTGTTGTTGTGTTGACATGAAAAGTTTCATGGAGGATATATCATTTCGTAGATATTTATGCATGAGAACATCAGGATATCCTGATTCATGTTGTATGGCAGCAAAAGTATTTCTGAGAAGAAGTGGTAGCTAACAGAATATAACACACGGTTAACCTCAATCGCAATTTGCATTGGTTTTATATTTATATCGAAATACCTTTGATAGAAGCATTTCTTGTCGTTTTATATTGGTCAACAGAATTCCAAACTGCGAGATAATCTCCAGAAATTTTATGAATTTATTATTTCCGTGTAAACATATTCATATATACGTTTGAACACGGTAACTGTAACCGAGGCTAATTTACTGGATCCAGCGATCATAACCAATAAACCAATCCAATCATGTTCGTTTACTGCTCAGCATGCACAACTGTTGTTTCTATTAAACATAGATTGTATATACAACGTACACTGAATACAATTAGAATCGTACAATAGTTGTGTAGTTGATTGTGACGTTACCATGTAGGTGCAATTTATGTTAGTAGCAATAATCTAAAATTCTCTTAGTAGAACAAAAATATTGCGATTATAATGAAATATGCTGCAAAATTTATATTTACAGCATTAAACTAAAATGACTAAATTTAATACTTATTATTGCAATGTTGTAAATATTTGTTAAACCCAGACTAATGTTTAAAATTACAAGAAGAGTTTTAATAGTTTCAATAATTAAACATTGATATCTGTTTTTTTATAGAAACAGAATAGCACGATTAATTATGTCTGAAGTTATAGATGTATATGTGCGTAAAATTTAGATATATAAATTAGAAAGAGAAAATTACTTAATATATTAAAAATCTATTAACATAATATATTAAGTAATTTTCTAAACATCTAAATATGCATATATTATATGCATATTTAGATCCACAAAAACTATCTGATGCAATATAAATTTCTTGTTTTCGAAAATTGTGTAAAATATTTAATATAAAGCGCAGTTTTGTATATTTTTGTCTTATGTTCAGTTTGTAATAAACAACATCTGTTATAGAATTTTATTTAATTTGTTAAATTGTTACAATTTTAATTTAAAAGAATATACATCGTGATTCATATAATTTTTAAATATAATATAATAAGTCTAAACCGAAACATTTATTAAAACTGAACCGAAACACTCGGTATCAATTTCAACCGAAACCAAAAATTAAAAATAAGAATCTTATAAAGGCCATATATAAGTATAAATATACCCATATAATCATGTTTTTTTTTCATAAATATCATAATTTATTGAAACAGTAATTAAATTTCAGCCGAAATTGAACCAAAATTTTGGTTATGTGCCAATTTGGCTAAAGAATATAAGCTTTTTCTTCATAAACGTTATAATTATTGAAACAATAATTACACATATTAAATTTAATATTTATGAAGAAGAACTATATGATTTCAGTTGAAACTGATTCGTTTTCAGTTTCGGTTCGAACTCTATAATAATAAGAAACTCATAACTTGCAGATTTTTAGATATGAAATATGAGATGTCAGCTTGTGATGTATTTTAGAAAACATTTCAATGAGAGATACAATTAGCTATTATTACATACATATATCAACTGCAATTCATATTATACATACTACATATATATACTACATATATATCATTTGCAATTTGTGCAAAACTATGTATGTACAATGCTCCTCAGTAAATATATAGACTATTTTTATTTCTCTCATTGCACACTAAGGTAATTAATAAACATTTAAACATTAAAAAAAAATAAGTATCATCTGTTTTGTCTTATTGAAATACATATTAATAAATTGTTTCATTATGAATCATTTGAAAGAATGGAAATACTTTTAAACACTATTGTTTGCACAAAAATCACAATATAAATCACATAATAGAGACAGATATTTTAACACATACTGCAGTCGTAACTTTATTTGATATCGCATATTTGTTTTACATTGTGTTTTTAATACCCATTCAATTCAATTAATCTGTGCTTTTGCTTTATAAACCGAAATGTTCAAAAGTGATGCTAAACTATTATTATTTTGTAACATTAAAATATCTTGTCTAACATCTTATAATTAACGTCGATCCTTAAACAAATTGGGCACAAAGGATCGCTGCGGTGTCTGAAAACCATAATTTGATTGCCATCCAACGTTAGTCCCAATGTTGGATCCAACGTTAGTGCCTCCTTGCCAATTAGTAGATGATGATGATACCTTCTTATTCATATCGTTTAAAGGCAACCAGCGTGAGTCGTTTATACTCGGATTATTACTGTTTTGGCATAACGATTTCGCTGGAAATGTCTGCGACTTGTTTTGCCAATTATCTTTGGATTTTCCCCAAGGATCCTTGTCAATTTCTCTAGACCAATTGGTCGACGAAGTAGCCTGCTGATTATCGATGTTCCTGTTCAATCCAAGATTGCCGTCATCCCCCCAAGGGTCCCTTGCGTCTTCTGGAAGGTCATTCCAATCGTCTTTGTCTCCTTGATTCCAATCATTAGATTGCGATTGTTCCCATCGTGGCTTGTTTGTATTCATCCAAGGTTCTTTGTTGCGTCCCAAATTATCCCGATTCCAATTTTCGCCACCATTTCCCGATCTGGATGGACCGGACCATCTATTGTCTGAAGTCTGCCAAGGTTCTTTTATATTTCCAAGTTGTTTTGATTGTTTTGCATTCCATGAATTTCCATGAGATGAAGATTCTCTGCCATCCCAGGGTTTATCTTGATTAGTTGGTTTGCGATATTTGTCATTATCAGACAAAGTCTGCCAATTTCCGCTTGTTGTCGATTGTCTCTCATTACGCCAAATGTTTTCCGGTCTTTCATTAACGGACCGTTGCCAAGTGCTGCTTTGTTCAATAGCACCCCGACTTGGTATGTCCCATTCATCCGCAAATCTATTTGGTGGCGAGCTCTGACGCCTTGGAGGAGATAACTGTCGCCTCGGAGGAGATTGCTGTCGCCTCGGAGGAGATTGCTGTCGCCTCGGAGGAGATTGCTGTCGCCTTGGAGGCGAAGCATTACGTATATGTGGTGCTTGATGTGGCGAAAAGTGTCTGGGAGAAGACTGATGCCGCGGTGGAATCAAGTCTCTTGGTCTTGATGGAGACATCATTCTGACAATAGGCGACATAGGTCTTCTTTCCGGAGACAATTGTCTCGCAGATAAGTCATATTCCATCGGAGATATTTGTCGTCTAGGTGGAGATAACTGTGGTCTTGGCGGCGATATGTGCCGTCTCATAGGTGAAATTGGTCGACCTGAAACTTGCATCGGTCGTCTTGGCGGAGACATTCGATTAATCGGTGAAAACGGACGTCTAAGCGGCGACATTTCACGTCTTTCTCTATCAGATACCATTACTCTTATTGGCGATACTGGTCGTCTCTGAGAATATTCTCGATGTGATGGAGAATTACGTACTTGATACGATCTATCTGGAGAAAGATGTCTTCTAGACGGCGATAAGCGTCTCGGTGGTGACAATAACGGACGTTTTGATGAAAATCCATCTGATGGAGATGTTCGTTGTGTAAATGATAAATTTTGTCTTTTCATTGGAGAAATAGGTCTTTTTATAGATCCCGTATCGCTCCAACGATTTCTATCAAAATTTTTATTCTTATTCCAGAAATTATCTTGGTTTTGTTGTCTATTTCTGTTGTCAAATGATTTTTGAGGAAATTCCGGTCTGTCGGATTTAAATTTTTTTGATACTGGCATTATCATATTTGGCTCTAATGGTGCAAGGTTATGATATTTTTTGAATTTTGGTTTATTGTCCTCTGTTTCCAAGTATTCTTTGTTCGCTGTCGTAATAACGATATCCTGTGCACGAGTTTCTTGTACAAATCGACCTTTCAAAAGAGGATCATCATCAAGCGTCTTTGACTCAGGCTCAGGTGGCGCAATGCGATCCCACACTGAACGTGGCAAATGAGCCTGAATCTTATTAGTTTGATCGAGGACCAAACTTAATACATTTTTTAATTCTTTAGCGGTCGTTGCATCAACTGTAGGAGATGGACCGCTTAACTTTTCTTTGGCTGCTTCAAGTATTTCTCGACTTTCATTTACTTTCTGTATTAGATCTGTGTCAATTCGGTTACTCAATAATTTTTCTCTTAAATCAACTTGTTCTTTGATTTCCCTTGTTTTTTTTCAAATAATGGATTGATGCGAAGGTTTGAGTTTTCATGAAACCAGGTCTTTTTCTTAGCTGTAACATCTGATTAATAAAAAATTGATTAGATGTGTGTATGTGTATATATGTAATATCATGTAATGTCTATTAGTTGTGTATCACCAAACTTACCCTGTTGTCCCACTTTAGATTTAGATCCAATCTTTTCAATTTTTTTAGGTATTTTATTAATTTCTATTATATCGGGCGAACGGTCTCGTTTCAATTTTAGTTTACCTTTTATTGGTAAAGGACTGCTTTTCACTGCTTTGGTTATTTTTTTCGTGTGTAACGCTTTAGATTTTTCCACAAGTTCAGGTTTAGCTAAGGGATTCTTTCTTACCCATGCATCAGCATTTTCAGATTTGTCATTATTGATTATTTTCTCTAAAACCTTAGTATTAGCCAACGTTTTGCTTTCTTCCTCTAGCATTTTGATAAACCATGGCTGCGTAAGCCTATGCATGAGTCTACGTTCCATTAGAATAACTACCTCAAAATGAGGTCCCGTAGGCAATGTATCGACGACACATGCTCGAATTGGCATGAATGGATGACCGAGCCCAGTTTCTATAGGCCGTGCAAGTTCTAATATTGCTCGAACTGATTGTTTTGTCAACGTAGTGACCATTACAATACGTCGAAGAGAACTGATCTTCCTTAAGCATGTCATTACTTCGATAGCTAAAAGATATTATAACTTTAGAGTTTTATCATCACAAGATATATGTTGTGATCGGAATGTTAAATGTTATTAATTAATCGCCAATAAAAACTAACGATTAAAAAAACAATTTTGCGTACCTCTACCCATATTGGTGCCCGCATTGACTATACAATAAGTCACACGATTTTTATTATGTAAATCACGCGCAGAATTTAGTTTAGTTACAATTTCGGATGGAGATCCCATTATGAATGATGCATTATATATATTGTTCAATTCGCATGTCATTTCAGCCTCTTCTATTTCCGAAGGTGAATCAACTCCTATCACTTCTCGACATTTCTGTTATAATGCAATGATAGTTTATTTTTTACATTACTCTTTTCATTAATTTGCTTAACACTGCGTTTATGTACACATAACGCATGATATTAAAAAATCAATATTTATTAGGTTGTTTAATAATGCGTTTACTTACATAAATATCTTATGTAGTAAGTTACGCAAGTACTTACAGATGCTATTGTAAGTCCAATTACACCTATTCCACAACCAATTTCAAGTATTGTAATTTTTTTTGTGGGTTCAAGCATGTCCGCAACTGTTTTAGCTACATTCCATGCACCAGCAGCATTACACCAAAAGTTCGTCTTTGGCGCAAGCTGCACTTTCAAATTACCCACGATTTCATCTAGAGCTTCTGCTCCCACTAAGAATGTTGTAACAATTTTATCATCGCGTCTGAAATGAATGCAATAATATATGCAATTTTCTGCTATTTGGAGCGTAGTTTATCTTGTTGGAATCTTACTTGTTCATCGATTTACAATAGAGAGATTTGACATTACAATTCCTTCCCGAACCAGACTCATATGTCTGTTTCAAACGATCCATAGTGCTACGACTAATATTTTTCCCGGTTGCAAAAAGCATAAGTTCATCCTTGCTATTGCAACGTACTAACAAACACAACCAATGTTGGTCTTTATCTTGATCTATATCTTTATCTTTCTTCGTGTCAATATCCATAGATGTGTCATCTGATAGATTTTCATTAGAAGTGTCTTGAGTTGTGTCTTCAGTCGCAGATATAGTTGTTTGAAGAAAATCTTCAAATATCTATGTACCAATAATCATCGGTATTACAAGCCCTGTATAACTTATATCTAATATAAGTTATATCTAATATTAAATTACGTCGTTTTTTGCATTTAAGATTTATATAATATAAATCTTATTTATCTGTATGTATGTACACATACATGTATATGCATTAGTTTATATGTGCGCGCGCGCGCTTGTGTGTAACACATACAGTAGGTGATAAAAATAATAGAACCACATAAATTAACGATTTTACAGGAATACTTCCAGATAGTAGATTGCGTATTTTAAAATAAAGTGAAAATTATAAAAATGAGTAAATTCTAAAATTATTTTAATTATAATTTATAATTTATAATTTTTTTTATTTTGTTCTTGATAGTTGTTAAAATCAGAAGAATCTTATCAGTATCTTACTTTAATCTATTCTCACAATTTGCTTGTCACTTCATTTCACGAACTGTTGACAATCTAATTGTAAAATGGAATTTGTAACACGCCCTATTTCTTGTCAATTTTCTTGATGACTTAAGGACTGGAAATTTAATTAATCAGATGATATCAACAATCAAGTTTAATTGTTACGAGACGTTAAGGATCTATGTTGTAATTATAAATATCATGAATTTTTACTTTTTTGGATCTTTTATTGTTTAAACTATACTGTAAAATTCATGCGTTTCATTTTGATGAAAACTATATAGTTGAAATTACTTTTGCTCATTTTTAATGTCCATTAAACATTAAATTTAATTAATATTATATAACATTCTATTTTATTTGTTCGTCTTTGGCCAGTTTTCTCAACATATTATATTGCATTTTCAATAAGCAGATTATTATTGTATATTTATTTATAATTTTATTGGTTAACATCTAGTGAATTTGCTTACTTTTGTAATTTTGAAGAATCATCAACAAACGTTAATTAAACAAACATTATTTGATTAATGTGTGGTATAAGATAGAAACAATCAAAATAAACTGCTTAAAATATAAGGAAAATATGTATATCCAAACGAATTAATATGTTAATTATAACAAAAGGAAATATTACTACATAAAATATTAAGCCTATTGTCATTTTTATACTCCATAATTCATAATTACATAAACTAATAATTACATAAATTTACCTTTTTAGTGTATTTTAGTCAACTGTCTATTAAAAATTATCATGTATATATGATTTTCTCTCTCTGATTGTATTTCTATAAATTAAAAAAAAAAAAAACCAATAACTATGATTCTAATTTGATCATCCACTGTACAGAAGCACGCACGCATGTATGCGTTATTATTAAATTATCTATTACAAAAGTTTACTTTATAAATAAACTCGCATATCTATATATAGATTTAGCTTTTAATCAAATATATCATCTACATAGTAGATACTTTGTGTGTGTGTGTGTGTGTGTGTGTGTGTGTGTGTGTGTGTGTGTGTGTGTGTGTGTGTGTGTGTGTGTGTGTGTGTGTGTGTGTGTGTGT